>NC_136482.1:165304932-165607432 GCF_053919585.1 Euprymna scolopes | reverse complement strand
AATCGGTAATAAAAAAAATAAAACATATATATATATATATATATATATATATATATATATATATATATATATATATATATATAGATAGATAGATAGATAGATAGATAGACAGATATTATCCGGATTTTTATCGATTTATTTTTACTGTTAGTTTAAAATTAATATTTACTCTCTAATTATTATTATCAGCAACGGAAGATTTTGTTTTAAATAAAATAAAATAAGATTTAAATAAGACTGAAGATTTAAAGAATCGTTTTGCCATCAGAAAATGGGCACAAATTTTTCCGATTCCGATACCCCAAAATATTCTGATTTTTCCGGTTCCGATTAATGTTCCCAACACACACACACACACACACACACACACACACACACACACACACACACACACGTGTATATATATATATATATATATATATATATATATATATATATATATATATATATATAATAGTTATTTCAATACAATACGTATTTCCTCAAATCTGCTGTGGCGTGTGCCGTGTGGCGTGTGGCGGGTCCTTCTACAAAATAATGCACGTCTCCTTTTTTACTTGCATTCAACATCCCTATTGCTATTGTATATCAATGTAAGTAAGAAGGTGACGGTGGCTAATTTAATAACGGCATTAACTATCAATCTGACTAGTTGGAATCCTGTCCGTTCTACTGAAACGGTTCCACCTGGAGCTTTTTGAAATGTTCACGTGGTTCTTTCTAGTAATCATTCTAACTAAAAAGACATCTATGAAACGAATGCCAACACTAATTATCTGATCTATATTAAATAGATCAATGATGTATATATAATATATTTTTCTCTTTTTTTGCGGTTAACAATAATAGGTATGACACTTATTATTAACACTCATGATTAAAAAAAATGCAAATAAATAATATATTTACGTCTACTGCCCGAAGCATCCCCTGTAGTAGTTAGATGGCAGTTTTAGTCATTTAAAACTGCTTTAAAGCTTCCCACCTCACTTATTTTTCGACCAAATTTCAAACAATTATGACATTTTATAGATCACCTTCTCAGCTATACATTCATTCAGTAAAACAAAAGTTATGCTGAATTTTTTGGGGTTCAAAATCGTAAAAATATGTACGGAAGTGAGTGACGCTAGGAAAGACTTCTTCCCATAGCAACTACGTCGTTACAGCGACTACTGTGGCTACCAATTCGAAAAGAGAAGTTCATTTATATATATATATATATATATATATATATATATATATATATATATATAATTATATATATATCCCAAATCTCTCTCTCTCTCTTCCCTTCTCTTCTCTCTCATTTGTTCGTTACCTTTTGACATTTTTAATGGTCACGCAAAAGAAAAAAAAACACATAATTATTTCTTTTCCTCCCCCTCCCTCTCTCTCTCCCTCTCTCTCTCTCTCTCACGCTCGCTCGCTCTCTTTATATATTTGCTCTAGTAGTTAATTATATTTTTTCATACATAGTTACATTATTTCATGTATTGTGTTTAAATATATATTATTTAAATCTTCCCAATATATCACGATCGTTGCCCAATTAAAAAGAAATCGTTTAGAATATCATCTAATGGACTCTCTACATTGCGAACACATTTAGTTTTTTAGGGGGGGGGTTAATTTCTCCAAAAGATCCACTTCCAGAAGTGTCTTGAAAACGAAGACATTTATACGTTTTCGTCTATGATGATTATAAAAATCTCATTCAAAATTTGCGGAGACGAGTACTTATAGATATATAAAGACCTGTTTTATGCACCGAAATTTATCGGCTGTCAGGTTTGTACACACGTGCGATAAACTAATCTACTTCTCTCATTCCTACATTGCCCTCCCCCTAATTTTGGGGGAATCTGCGGGTGGGTGTTCTGACAACGATCATCACGGTGAAATTTGAGAGAAATTATGGTTCCACCCTTCGAATATGTTGTATACCTTATATGGGGATGTTGGGAGTGTTTATGCCTAGTTCCGTGCCTACAATGATGAGGTTGGTTGGGTTTATTCCGAACGCTGTTCTTTATATAGCAATATTGAAAGTTACACGTTAAAAAAGACGATATAAAACTGGAATTTGCTTAAATACTATTGGTGCAAGAGTTGAAAATAAGAGAAGACTTAAACAACAAACGGAAACAGCTAGAACTGATTTCAATTACACTAAACACTTCATATACAGTGAGAATCCCTAGCTTCTAAAGCTTCTGTTTTTATTTTCCATTATTATTTTTTTCGTAATTTGATTAATTCTTCCGTTGGCCTGTTTCTCCCTTGACGACAACTCGTCAAATCCAACATAAACAAATTCCTGATGAACCACCCCCTAAAGTAAGACACTTTATCAAATCTCCAATACTAAAGATTACTACAGTACCATCCTATTGTATTACTGTACACGCAATAACCCTAATCCATGAGTGTTGACCTCCATGTAAACAAAAAAATCATACTGATTTACGCATTTCCTTATTGTTTTGTTTTTTTAATTAAAACAGTACCTGCATGTTATCGCACCGACCCATCACTAGTCGCCCGTGAAAGCTATATTATTCCATTTCGGCACCGTCTTTCAGTATCCACAATTATTTAGAGAGGCCAGGTAACACCACCACCACCACCAACAACAACAACAACAACAACAACAACCGTAGTTTATTTTGTGCGAGGGGGAGGGGCAGGCTTCCACAGAGCAGCGCCGGTTAATGTGTCCTTCTAGTTATTAAATATGAGTGAAAGTATTTTGCAAATACAAAAATGCATTAATTATAACGTAGGATTTAGAAAAGGTAATCATAAATATTTTGAATCCCAAAGTTAAGCAATATATATATATATATATATATATATATATATATATATATATATATATATATATATATATATATATATACATATATATATATATGTGTGTGTGTGTATATAAATATATATATATATGTGTGCGTGTGTGTGTATATATATAAATATATATATATATATATATTTAAGAGCAAATAATTAATAAAACATGTTAAAAAACACTTTGAAAAAGTAATAAACACATATTTAATCTGAAAAGGAAACACTTAATAAGTGGATAGTCCTTAATCCGAGGAGTTTCGAAGAAATACTTTCCTTCTAATCAGAGGGTAGGAATTAGCAAAATGCGGGATCGGATTTTGCATACAAAAGTATTTGATAAAACTGCAAGTAAGTAAAAGATCTTTCTTGATGACAAAAAGTGAAGCAGAGGGAATATGGTGAAGAAAAAGGTGATTTCACGTGAATGAATAGTCTGCTGAAAGGTAAATTATCCAATGACGGTAAAATCCGAAAATATAAATCCAAGAAAGTTAATTGAATTTTCATTCGCACCAGTAAAATCAAAGGAAATCACGTAATTGGAAGATTGTCCAAAGTAATCCAAAAGGCCGAAATCCATAGAATAATTCACAAATATGTACAAGGAAAAGGGGGAACACTTCCAATAATATTAATAAAAGAAAAATAAGATATGCGTTTGACACGGCTGCCGAGACAAAATGTAATTAAGAAAGATCAGTGTAGAAGAAGACAAAAAAATAAGAGGAGAAGAAGAGAAAAAAAGTAAATTGTGATAGAATTAAATATAAAATAGAAAAACAAATATCAAAATGACCCAGAAAAACTGATGTTAAAAGTCGCGAAAATTATAGGTCAAAAAATAGGTCAACTGAAATGTGCAGATTATTACTTAAGAAAATATCAGCAAGAGTTGTTAAAAATGGAAAAAATAAATAAATAATTCTAAATAATAAATAAAATAGAAAATAGAAAAATTTAAAAAAATATTTAAGGGGAGAGGAAGGCCGGTATCTGAAAATTCCGGATAAAGTAAGTATGTAAGTAAATGTATATAGTAAAATATATGTAAATATACATACAGGATATGAAAGTGTGGGTAGATTGATATATTAGATAAATAGGAATATTTAAAAACTAAAACGGAAATTGCAGATAAAAAAACCGGCGAAAGAAGGAAGAAATACAGAATTAAAATAAAGGATTATTCAGTTATAAAGTATTAAGAAAGTATGTAGAAAAATTATATATCTATCTGAAAAGGTTAAATAATCAGAAAAATTATATATCTATCTGAAAGGTTAAATAATAACTATGCAATTTTAAAATTACCATAATTAAATTTGGACTTATGTTTACAGAAAGAGATCAGTTCGTTTTTAGAATTTATTATATTTCTTACTTTGAAGGGAAATAGTTATATATATATATATATATATATATATATATATATATATATATATATATATATATATATGATTATTATATATAACATTTTAACGGTTGAAAAATTATACAGCGCTTTGAAAATATAGAAACCCTAGGGGCTCCTTTCACTAACAGACTCATCTGGAGTTATGCGTTGTATTAAAAGATGCACAAAGATGAATTAAATTGTTACGCAAGAACAAATACTCGGAGATATACGTAACGAATTCTTTCTCTCGGGAAAGCAATGACTTGCGTGAAAAAAATGAGCCTGACTTCCAAATCTTTAAATGATTTGGGGAGTGAGCCCGGCGAAATATTCTAAAACAATATACTTTATGGGTTTTAGAACAAGTTGGATTTTCAATTAGATGTTGGCCAATGTCAGATTCAAAAGTAGAAGAAACGCGAATATGACGTGGCTTTCTTTGTAGAATTTCTAACGGTAGATGTTTGTTGTTGCGTGCCTGCATCTTCAAGGAGATTCGACCAATATAGCCAGCAGTGGACTAGTTGTCAGTCTCAATTCTGATACGCAAGTCGTCGTATTGCAGTCAGTTGCTCAGAGATATATACAACATCTATCTTAATTATACATATATTTTATTTCATATTATTGTATATATAATTGACATGAAGTTACACTCGCCTATTATTCCCCCTTAATATTTACTTTTGCATGACAATTTAATTCGTCTCTTTGCATCTTTTTGATATCCACTGATTAACTCCTAATGGGTTCGTTGGCGAAAAGGGTTCCTAGGGGTTGTTTTTTATATTATTTTCAAAGCGTTATATATATATATGTATATATATATATATATATATATATATGTGTGTGTGTGTGTGTATTTAATTGTACAGACGTTAAAAAACATTGGTACCGTCGGTTTCAAGCCCAACATAAAGGGTACCAGTTAATGGTAAAACGTAAATGTTAGGCTCTTGTCAGCCATATGGAAACCAACGGTACCAGTGTTTTTCTGAACATCTGTACAATTAAAAAAAATAGATATTAAGCTCTTATATCGAAAAAGTTTTTCTTTGTAATCGAGCACTTTGTTGGAATTCTCTCTCCAAAAAACAGTAAACATATATATATATATATATATATATATATATATATATATATATATATATATATATATATATATATGTTACCTTGTCGGTGTTTGCATAAAAAGTTTCTAACGATCGTCTCTGTTAATATTTGGTATACAGAGTTGAAATTTGCTATATAGTGTATATGGATCTGTAGTATACTTTCCATTTGGTTTTTAACCGGAAAAAATGAAAACAATTTGGTGAATATATATATATATATATATATATATATATATATATATATATATATATATATATATATACTAGTTCATGTCCGATTCAAATATTTAATCCCAATTCCAATACAATTATTGATATTTTATGAACTCCCGATTCTTTTTAAATCTGTAAATATCTACCATAATTGATGTATTTAGCTGTAAATTATGTATTTCAGCTGGAGTTTATTGGTTTTTGTTTTACTGATCCTCAATAAATATTAAGCATTTTATGATTAGTACCAATAATCGAAGATTAAATTTTTGAATAAAAACATATAAAAGAATCGTTTTTGTAATCGGAAAATATGCACACATTTTTCTGATGCTGATATTTCCGAAAGTTCTGATTCTTTCGATTCCCGATGGCCAGTCATCGTTCTAAAGTTAATATATATATATATATATATATATATATATATATATATATATATATATATATATATATATATATATATATATATATACATACCAATAAATGTGACAAGAGCGTGTCAATTAAATGTTAAGTGACAGACCCTCTTCGACTCCGTCTAATTTCAGTGAGAGTTGATAAGATTTATTGGTTGACAAAAACAACTTTTGCCAAAGCGTTTTGGCAGATACATCTGGAAAATCATTTCAACCGAAATGATGAGGAAAACCTTTCATCAGATTATTCTGCAAGTTTTCAAATTTAGGTTTGGCAGACGCAACTTAGTTTTGACCGATTCTCGAACACTTTCGTCACTCGACATCTTCGTCGAATAAATAGATGATGGAAAATGGGGGAGAGGTTTTGGAAGGATTTATTCAGAGAGAGAGGAAAAAAGGTTAAAACAAACGATTAAGAAATGGACGGTGAAAGGTGCAGGGTAGCGTATCGAACGAAAATGAGGAAAACTTCTGGAATGAACGACCAATTCCACAAAATGTCCATTTCTTTTACTATTTATACTCCATGTTTTTCGCGCTGTATATATACATTTAGGTATGCATTGAGCTACCTATTTTGCAATGAAGAAATAAATAGCGATATCGTTATTAAGAAGTCTCTCTCTCCCTCTATCTCTCCCTCTCTCTCTCTAAATTTATATATTTTAACTCTAGAAGTTCATGTTTTTAAAATAGTATCAAATATTAAACATTAAGGTCGATATTATTTTATTATTTGCGCGGATAATATTACCCAGACATCCATTGTTTAGTAAACAAACTATACAGGACAAACGTTCCCAAAATAATGTTTCTATTTTCTTCATTCCGCACAAATCAATCGATTGTAAATGGCATTTTTATGATGACTGAACTAATGCGTTCATGACCTGAAAGTTTTATTACTCTGTTACAGATATTGACGGTGTAAAACTCTATGAAATAAACTCCTATCAGGAACGTGCGCCCAAAGAAGAGATATGTCAATAAATTCCTCCATGCAGAAAAAATTGAACCGATCAACATTCACCAGTCCCTTGTGAACGTTTACGAAACTGATGCAGTTGACATCAGCACATTTAGGAGATGGGTCTGTTGATTTCAGTGTGGTGACAAAGATGTGGGTGCCAGCGAGCACATCGGACTTTTATGAGCAAGGCAACAACAATGGTTGGCGAATTGAGGATTTTGATGACTATGCAGAAAATTAAATTTCGAAGCCAATGTGGTCGCTTGTTTTTAAGTGTCATTACCAAGATGCTCTTTGTAAGTCTTTTAACGTTTTAGTGTCTGAGATAAAATAAAATAGAAAGCCTTGCCTTATTACACAAAATAATACTTAAAAGCAGACATTTGAGATTAATATAGGATCCGATCGTGCACCACAGATGGGATAATGTAGTATAGGGATCATTTTGCCTATCTAGCAGACACTTCACATGTAAGTACGCGAGTCTACTTCATTCTTAAGATTTTCATATTCAATATTTTATTCGTTTCTTTTATAACAAATAATATTTTTGAAATCGTATAAAAAGAGGGTTCGAAATACAAAAAAAAATAAAGTGTATCCTCATTTTTAAATAAGCCACCATATTTCATTTTTCAAATCTAATGAAAACACAGATACACATATACGTATATATATATATATGTATATATATATATATATGTATATATATATAAAGTGAAAATGTCTCTCTGTGTGCGTCTGTATGTGTACATTCCCTACCAAACTACTCTGTCAATTTTTAGTTTAAAGACACGAGATTGGACATAAGGAGTATTGAGATTTAGAAAAAAAATTTTTAATCGGTTTTCGGCCAGACATTTGGCTATCAGGGGTCAAGTTAAACGAGTTGACCTTTTAAAACTCTACCAAACTCCTCCGCCAATTTTGTGTATGAACAATTGAAATTTTAGATGCAGGTTACGTGAACATGGATCAAACTTTCTAATTTGTTTTAAGCCCAAAAGAATAAATGTTAAAGGGTCGAATTTAAGGTCAAAGTTAACAATTTGACATCTGCGGTCTCTACCAAATAACTCAGTCAATTTTTGATCTAAACATTTGAAATTTTATATAAAGTGGACTCATATACAGTATAAGCTTTTAAATCGGTTTTGAGCGGAAAATTTGGCGGTCAAGGGTTCAAAGTTCCAAATATTTGGCCTTCGAAATCTCTAGCAAACTATTACACCAATTTTGGGTCTAAAGATTTGAAATTTTACATCAGGGGTATTCAGACATACTGAAAGCTTTTTATCCGTTTTGGGGCTAAAGTTTTTCTTCCAAGAGGTCAACATTCCAAAGAACTGATCTTTGCAGACTCTATCAAACTCCTCCGCCAATTTGGGCTCAAAACACTGACATTTTAGTTGTAGGCCTACCTGGACATGAATCAAAGTTTTTAATAAATATATATCTATATATCTATATATATATATATATATATATAATTATTTTTTTTTACTATAATAATTAAATTTATAATTAAAATAATTAAATATATATATATATATATATATATATATATAAAAGTGAACGTGTCTGTGTATCTGTCTGTCTATGTATCTGTCTGTGTGGCAGTGTGTGTATATTTTTCTATGCAATAATTATCAATTTTAAGTCTACAGACTCGAAATTTTATATACAGGGTAATGAGATTTGGGAAAATCGATCTGATCGGGTTTAGACCAGAAATTCGGCGATTAAGGGGTCAAAGTTCAACGATTTGACCTTTAAGAAATCTACCAAACTCCTCCGATAAGTGTGGATCTAAACACTTGAAATTTTAGATATAGATTCCTTGGACATGGACCTAACTTAATAACTTGATATGAGCCCAAAACAATAAAGGTTAAGGGGGCATAATCAGGTTCAAATACCTTATATATGAAGTTTCATGTCTGTGGACAAAAAACTCAAGGAGGAGTTTCGAAGGTAAAATTTGTTAAACAAAAATATATACGTATACATAAATACATATCGAAACAATTTTGTGTTTACTATAAACTTTTTTCGCACATATTATGCAATATAAATCATGTAGAATATCTGCATGAATATAATTACACGTATTAGTTAAGTAAAGATGGTCATCCCTTAAGAAAACCGAAGAAAGCAATAGGAAATTAATTAAAGTGAATGTTTAAAAGAATATGCAAACTAGCTAGATCTTTTGCTAGTGACTGCAATTCCACGACGACCAATTTATAAGAAAGTTGTATTTTGCTTTAAATAAATAGGAAAGAGGGGGTTTAATATGAATATCAATACACACAAAAGAAAAACGACTTTAGAGGAGTATAAATATACAAATTTCATATATATATATATATATATATATATATATATATAGAGAGAGAGAGAGAGAGAGAGAGAGATATTGTAAATGCTACACCATTAGCTCGCTTTTTATTTTAAATATCAATTTAAAATATATAATTAATATAAATAAAAAAGGTGTCATTAATGTCTAGTGTTTCCCCCCTATTAACAATTTCTCTCTTCCCTCTCTTTCTCTTCTTCTCTTTCTCTCTCTCCCCCTCTCTCTCTCTCTCTCTCTCTCTCTCTCTATATATATATATATATGATGATTGCAACGTCTTTTCAGACGAGTGCCACTACCTCAGACACTTAAAGTCCATGAGCCCAAAAATGACTTCCATCCTCACAGGACCATTTTAACAGACAAATGCTTGAGGGAGTATCTATACACAGATGATGTTACAGAGTCTTAGCTTTGTACGACAACTAAATCTCTCTCTCGGTTCAAAATGTTGAGATCCAGCAAAAAGCAAGAGCAAGATAGCCAACAACAAGTTAAACTGCAGACCAGCTTAATGCAGGTACTGGTCTCCCGCTTTATGTTTTTTTAAATACTAAGATTTGCTTCTCCTAGAAAGGTAGCCTTCACTACAGCTTACGGGAGCCCTCTCCACCCCAATATATATATATACAGGGTGACCCCAAAACAACGGGTCTCGACTCTAATTAGTCTCCGTTTCTTAGTGTTTTGTCCGAATGAAATGAAACTTTGGTCATAACTAGTTTATTATATTCAAAACATCACATCAAAGCACTAGGGTATTTGGCCTTTTTTCTCCGTTGACTGTAAAATGCTCACAAAACAATTGAATGTTCTCTGTTTTTGGGGGTCATCCTGTATATAAGAAAAAAAACCCGACAATATAAAAATATATACTAATGCATATAATTTTAATTCAGACCAATAGGGATATTCTAGGAATTAGCGGTGCAGGATATATATGGTCGTAATACCTAAGTATTTTGAAGCCTAATGCTTCTCATCAGGATTGGTAAGAATCTGCTAGGAAAAAAATTAGAAATGTGCCTCTAACGATAACTACATTTGGAACGAAATAATGGGATATGAGAGGAAGACAGTAAAACTTTATAAATGTGTAGGTAGGAAGTTAGGATAACTACAGTAATTAATGCGATATAGGAAATAAATTGTGGATATAAAAAGTGGATATAATTGTATGCAATGTGCTTAATGGTTTTGCCATGTTAGATAAGGGTTGTGTTTTCAATACGTGTCTCTATATGTGGACATATAGATTTAATATCGAGAAACATTAGGGGAACGGAGCGGTTGTAAAGGTAAATGCTTTTATGATCATATGAAATTAGGAGCATGATTTGAGAAAGCCGTTTCTTGAAATAAAAGACGGCAATTCAGTATTGCTATTGCTATACATGTTATTAGACCACTGATCAATTTTTTTGATTTCGGGTTCAAATGTACAACGACAGCAGAACTTGGAATACATTCTACTAAAGCCTAATTGTCACAGCTGGTTAATTTCAAAAATGCAATATGGACGTGAGTACACTTTAAAATGACCATATGTAATACAATTCTCATTTAAACTTGTAAAAAATAGCACGAAAAAGTATGGAATATTCCATGTTTACTTTAAACCATCTTGCATTAATCGAACATCAGTTTTTTTCAGTGGCATAATAAATTCAAGGAAAGCAGTAAATCTGTGAGGGATGAAGAGAGTGTGGGAGAACTAAGGAAGTCAGAACATCATAGTCGATTAGCAAATAAAGAATTTTATTTCATCAGTTTGATGTCAGTGTAGGAAATGTACACACGATTATTCGCGCATAACTCAAAAAAGCGGAGGATTTTCGCGAAATTTGTCTCAAGGATATCCACAGAAACTCAGAAAGAAAAAGATTATTATGACAACAGAAAGCTGGTCGAGCTGATCAATTCAGATTCCACAGTTCTTGATGCACTGTTGACTTGTGATGAAAGAGATGGAGTTCCCAGTGGAATAAAACTGTCTCTCTCACACTCAAGAACGCCAGACAAAGAAAATCTCCTCAGAAACATACGATGAGCTCTTCTTTTGACAGCACGGTCATGACCTACATGCACTAGTGGAAAGAAATTGCCAAAAATGATAGGTCAAGGTTTCAAGAGATTGCAGGAAGAGATTTCCTCGAAAGGGGCCAGCACTCTACAAATTGGGTAAGTGGCATGTTCACCAGGACACTAGTTCACAATGCCGTCCTTGCTACACACTATTTTACAAGAATGAACACTGAGAAACCCTTCATATTGTCCAGATTTGCTTCTTGTGACTTTTTATTATTCCCCTCAACCCAAGGAAAATTTTAGAGGCTGTCGTTATGAGACAATCGGTGATAAGAAAGAGGCTGTGGCGATGGTTGTTAACACGCTCACATAAGAGGACTTGCATGGGATCTTTCAGAAGTTGTTGAGACAGAACAACAAGTGCATTGCAGCGGAAGGAGCTTACCTCTAGCTCTTTCTGTGTACTATCAATAAAAGTGCACATAGGAAAAACATTGGGAAGGTACGTCTTATATGAGTAATTATAAAGGATGTAAATACTGCTGACAAAAAAAAAATCAGTTTTACGAAAGAAATATAAATAAAACAATCACTACTGCTCTTTACCGATCTATTTTTTCTCAGATCTTTCACATTTCAAATAAGTGATTATGGGACATCCTGCGAACAATAATTATAAACATAGTATTCCGAATTTTCTAAGCTCATTAGGAAGAAGAAATATAATCTCATTAAGAGATATAATATTTTATATATTGATGTTGAGTATTTACATCAACATGCCGAGACGTCGGTATGGCTGGGTAGAATGTAATGAACATTTATATGACAGTAAAGGTACACACACACACACACACACACACGAGTGTGTGCGTGGATACATATACTTATGAAATACTCGTCCCTAGACGGGTATAATAGTTAAATGCATAAGTAGTCAATTTGAAAGTCTTAATTTCTTATAATGTTAAGTGACACTTTGTTTCCCAACAATGATAAAATTCACAAAAGAAAAGAATAATGTGCAGACATGACTCACTCTCTTGCATACAATATATTTCCAATGTCCATAATGATAACTTAAATATTTTATGATTTTACAAACACATAAATATTATCAGCGCTCACACGCACGCACCGATCCTATTAAAAATGCATTACGTAATATAACTAACAATCAAACGAAAATAATCTGCCCACATTATATATTCCTAAATTACTTATATAGTTTATGTATATATATATATATATTATATCTATATATATGTATATATATATGTGTGTGTATGCATGTGGATGACTCTATATATTTACATGTGGATGGCTATGTATGTGGAAAACTATATATATATATATATATATATATATATAGTTTTCCACGTACACAGTCTTCCACATATAGATATATATAGGCATCCACATGCTACAACACACACACATATATGTATATGTATGCATATATATATATACACATATATATATATATATATATATATATATATATATATATATGTGTATATATACTAGTATGGGTACTCAGCGTTGGCTGGGTTGACATGAAGTTCTGTTTAAAACACACCGGTATACTAATTACTTTCATCATGGACAAGGTGGATACCCACACAATAAAATAAAAGAACGGATGAAAGCATGTAAATGTAATTACCCCCCCCCACCAAAAAAAAGTATGTGATACCCTCTCCACCAGATATTCGGCGGAAGGGCTACAAAAAGAAAAAAAAACTATTCTCCGGATATTGAGCACTTGACTCCCCCCCCCACAAAGAAAAGATAATTAAAAATAAGTCATTACAAGTTTTGTTTCAATAAAAATAGCAGTGAATGCCCGTGCAATCGAAAAAAAAGAACAAAAAAGATCTACCAAAAATCAATTCCAAAAACAATTAAATTACATATTTCGTCATTTTATATTTCTAATGTAATCACCCTAAAAAATTGATTTTTTCCTATTTTGGTGTTCGTTCTCTTTATAAAATTGTTAGGTGAAAGTACATAATGGTTTCATAAAAATTAATTAAATTTATCGTTATTTTATGTTTCAAATGTAATTCCCGCCCCCCCCATCACAAAAAACTAAACATTTTTGTATTTTTCATGTTTTATCCCCCCTTCTCGATCGCCAAACTTGAAAAAATGCTAGAGATGACATGTCTGGTTGAACGCTTTATGGCCAAACAGTGGGTGCTCATTTTACGTTTAATTTGTATAGAAAATTTATTCCCCGCGCTAAAATGTTAATTTTTTTTTCAAAATTTCTTCTTCCATATTATTTATAAACACTTCTTAAACGTATTAGGCAACAAAAAAGTAGGGCTTAATTTTTTTGGTCAATGTCAAATTTCTTTTCAACTCCCCCCAAAACTTGAAAATGACGACTCGTAATGGTTTTCAGTGGTGCTGAAAACGAATATTACGCTTAAATTTGTGGGAGATAAGTAGTTTTCATGATATGCAGGAATTACTTTTCAAAAATTGAGGGATAACTTTTCTATATAAATTTAACGTAAAATGAGTACCCACTTTCTAGTACTTTCTTTATATCATAAAACAAATTTAACTGTGATATTCGTTTTCAGCACCCCCGAAAATTGGCGCTGTTGTTTTTTTTACTAAGAGATGCGTTCATTTTTTCATCTCATAATTCAGGACGGTAATTGTGCTGTTAGTAAGTTTACAAAAGCATACTTTCGTTTTTCGTTCTTTTTTCATTATACAACGTGTATAGTTGTGAACAGGTGCCTCTGCAGTTTAACATTTCACAAAAATTCGGTTTACATTAGGAGGCGGTTACGTAAACTACAGAAGCATCTGGTAAAATATATACAAATTCTATAATTGAATACCCACCTAAATATATATATATATTTCTTACTTATCTTTGTAGATGATGATTTTCACAAAGTTCTTATAATATAAATGGGCAATACCTTTTCTGTTGAATCACAAAACGAAGACGCAGATACACAAAGATGATGACGGCCTTTATTTCATGACCGGTCCATTATTTCGTTCGAGGAATTCAAAGTTTCTTTACATGGTTTTTTCTTCTCTAACCTTTCGCTTCCAAGGTTTGATGTCAGCAGCCGTCTCTGACCTCTCTCTCTCGGCTCCCTATCCCCGACTCTTCTCCCAGACTGCATTAAAAACTCTACTTATATTAAGAACTCGTCACGTCATCGCATGAATAAACGTGTGCTCATAAAGCATCTTGGATTACATGTGTCATGTTGCCAAACTTGACATGACCCCGAGTTCAGTAACCTATTTTTCGAGTAATATGTTTACAATTTCAATTGACGATTAAATTCCTTATTTTAATTTTCATTTTTATAACAGAAGAAATTTCATCATTACATTCATTTTCCAATAAACAGATATGTAAGCTAAACAATGCAATTCTACATTCTTTATTTCAATAACATTCGTTATTTATTTTAACTTATGATTGGAATTTTCAATTCCAAATCTACCTTCGCAAGCTCGAATCCTTGACTATCCTATTTCATAATTCCATTTAACTAATTCCCTATTTTTTACTTACACGAAAAGGGGGCAGCCTTTTATCATGTAACATAATGTCTCCTTTGACAGAAGTATTCTAATATGGGTATTACTATTTCTTGACCAGGAGAAGTGTACACACATATGGCCTTTATATTTCTTTGGTGATTGGTAGCTGTACACATAAACACACACACACACACACACACGATCGTTACTACTTCATATATATATATATATATATATACAAATTTCTATGAGCACAGATATTTTTATGGTAAATTCCTCGCAATTATGAAGAATGTAGAAACTATGCATGAATAGAATTTAGTGTAATAGTAAAGAAAACATTAAATAGAATAATTGATTACCGCATGATTTTCAAAGGCATATGGGAATAAGTTTACCTTCATGTAATTGATCGTATATCAATGACTGAGTATATTAAGCGGTTTGTTTTAATAATCTTTATTAAAACAAATAGACGTTTAATATCAACATTTCAAATATGTTTCTCTCTTTTACACCCACCTCTCTCTGTATATATATATGTGTGTGTGTGTGTGTGTGTTTGTGTGTGTGTGTGTGTGTGCGTATACTGACATTTCCAAATTGAATGTTTCACTGTATCACAACTTTTTAATATGACAAGGGAGTTCAGCACTTTGTGTCGGGATTTAATCTAACTCGTGCTTACTTTTTTTTTAATTTCGAAGTATCTAACCGTTAAGCCATCACACCAAAGAACGTATGAATGAATCTCAATAAATATAAGCTAAATGGAATACCTGTATTACGTTTAGCCACATTGTCAAGTTTAACCACACTGAAAAGTCGCCATACGGCGAAACATCTCTTTGTACTTTTTGTCTTTTCGACTATCTCATTTTGTCTCTCCGTCGCAATATTTATCCTCCCCCTCTCTCTACCTGTCTCTCTCTACCTCTCTCTCTCTCTCTTTATCTCTCTCTTTCTCTGTCTCTGTCTGTCTCTCTCTCTTAAATAAATAAATAATATCAATCCAAACAGATATTTTGCTGTTTTGTTTCCTCTTCCTAGTCCATAGTTTCTGCTGACCTCATCAACAAGTTGATCCGGCAGCTCGACAAAGTTTTGATTTCACTGGACATATCAGCGGGTAACTCTGGCTGATGGCAAAGCATGAATGTCCGAAAAGCGAAAAAAAATAAAAATAAAATGTGCGAAGGAGAAATAAACACGGAATGGTACAAGGGTGATGACGTTGAAAGAAGCGTCCGATTGATGGTAATCGTCCATCCAGCTGGGGAAGTCACGAAGACCTCAGGCATTAGCGCCTCATCCGCGTGCTGGCTACTGATTATTGGCCGGGGACCACCAAAATATCTAAGCATGCCTCAATCATCACTGAGCCACATTCTTACATTTTCGACTCGGGGAGTGAAATCGTCAGTCCCGAATAAACATGGCATCGAATGAGTGGTGCGACACGAAAATTTATCATGTTTTGATAAGCGAGCACGTGCGCTATACTTTTTTTAAGCTTACACACACACACACACACACACACACACACACACACACACACACACATATATATATATGTATATATATACCGTTTATACATTTTATCGCATATAAACTTATGTTGTGTTTAAAGATTACTGTATATATATATATATATATATATATATATATATATATATATATATATATATATATATATATATATGAAGTAATGCCTGTGTGGTCCCAATGAGAGAAACATGTATATTAAGAAGACTGTAGCCATCAACAATTATAGTTTTTTCAGACTTTCATCATATTTTAATATTTTAAATATTTTTATAAAAAGTTTCAAGCTTTGTTTAGCTCTCTTAAGATATTTTTTATTACATTTACACATAAAACAAGGCACATTCGCACTTTTGTGTAGGGGGCTACTATCAGGAACATAAGCTACTAGGGTACTATGTTACTATGTAGGGAGTTGGGCAGCAAAATGTCGGTTCGCGTTGCCCTTGCACTTTTGAATGTCAGTACAGTTGGGGAAGGAAGGACCCGGAATGGAATTCCAAAATCTAACGGTTCTTGGGAAAAAACTACCGGAGTAGAAGGCTTTCTCACATCTAGGGATCTCTACTGTGTCGGGTTTGTCGAAGGGGGCAAAAGTTCTCGCAGTTCGTCAGAGCATTCACTATTAAAATACTCATAGAACAGGCAGAGTGACGCAACATTTCGTCGGTGGAACAGAGGCTGAAGCTTAGATGACAGTTCAGGACCTATCAGGTTGGCGACTCTCTTTTGGAACTTATCTAGGAGCGAGAGACTAGTAGTAGATGCACTAGCCCAAATATGACAACAATACTCCATACATGGGCGAATGGTGGCCTTATAGAGGTACAGAATACTTTCGGGCGTTAGTACCTGTCATGCATGGTAGAGAGAGCCTACGTTCTTCACAGCAGTCATGGCAATGTAATTGTTCCAACTCATGTTTCCTGTGAACGTTAGACCGAAGAGTTTAAAAGAAGTCCTTTGAGATAATGAATATTTGGCTATTGCTATTGGTGGTAGAGAAGCTTTCTTGTAATTATTGAAGGAAACAAGTTTAGTCTTAAAAGCATTGAACGCGGTCATCCATTGTAGTCCCCATTCGACTACATATTGGAGGTCATCCTCTAGTGTTTCTGCCATTTCCTTAGATATTTGTTCATTTGGTTTCCTGCCGTGCCTATTATAGAGCGTTGTGTCATCAGCATATATACCCATCTGACAGGCAATTTTGTTGGGGAGGTCATTTATGAATATTAGGAATAATAAAGGTCCAAAGATAGACCCCGGCGGCACTCTCGCATTTATGTCATATTGTTTAGATGTACGACCATCGTGGACAACCTGGATGATCTGATTTTCCTGAGAAGACCTTCACGCCATACTCTGTCAAAAGCCTTAGATATATCTAGAGCAATCGCTCTTCCCTCCCCTGTTTTGTCCAATGAATGGTATGTACATTCAGAGATTACAGTTAGGATATCTTCTATGGAATTGGCTTACCTAAATTCATATTGTTGGTCGGTCAGAAGTTAAGCTTCTGTAAGTTGATGGACTAGAGCTTGGACTAAACTATTTTTGCGAAAAGTGGGAGAAGGCTAATGGGGCGAAATTTAATGGGTCAGTTCTTTCGCCAGAATTCTTGAAAACTGGTACAACAAAAGCAGTTTTCCAGCGGTCCGGAAAACAAGATTCATTGAGGCATTTGTTGGAGATAACGTGCGCTACTTCGGCGGAGGATTTTTTTAATAGCACAGCCGGGATGAGATCAGGTCCACATGCTTTTGAAGTGTCAAGGTTTTTTATAATAGCATGCACCTGAGAAAGGGTGATTTTCAGATCGTCTAGCGTGATGTCTGTCCGCAAAGGAAAGTAAGAAGGGGGGTTGTTGATCGCCTATTATTTACTACACTGTTGTAGATGTTTTTTTATATAATTTTTTTTTTTAATTAAAAGTTGATGGAATTTATTTCTGGAAAACATTTTATTCCTGCTCGCTGCTGTTTCGTGTTTGCAGATTAATGGTATATATATATATATATATATATATATATATATATATATATATATATATATATATATATATATATATATATATATATGAGCTAACAGTTAATGAAATATGTTAAAAACACTTCGAAATTAGTTAAAAACATATTTACTCTAAAAAGGAAACACTAGATAAATGGATAGTCCTTAATCCGCGGAGTTTCGAAGAAACACTCTCCTTCTCATCAGAGGGTAGGAATTAGCAAAATGCGGGATCGGATTTTGCATGCAGAAGTATTTGATGAAACAACAAGTAAGTCAAAGATCTTACTTGAAAACAAAATAAGTTAAGCAGAGGGAATATGGTAAAGAAAAAGGTGATTACACATTAATGGATAGTCTGGTGGAAGATAAACAATCCAGTTACGGTAAAATCCAAATGTAAAACTTCAAGAAAGTTAAAAGAATTTCAATTTGTACAAGTAAAATCCAAGGAAATCCCGTATTTGGAAGAAGATGGTCCATAATATTCCAAAGGCAGAAATCCACGGAATAATTCACAAAAATGTGTACAAGGAAAAAAATAATATTAATAAAAGAAAAATAAGATGTGCTTTTCACTCTACTTCCGATGCATAACTAGTTTATAAGCGATAAAAAATATCACGTAAGGTTACTTAGGATTTCGTAGCGTAACGGTTAACGGACTCGACCATAATACATATCATCAGATATTCGTATCCTAGAAAGAGTCAAGCTAAACTGACTATCGGTAGAATCGTGAAACACGCGTTTGTAGGTTAATCTATATATATAAAAGCGAGCATGTATGTATGTATGTATGTATGTTTGTGTGTATGTTTGGATGCCTGCTAAAAACTTTCGACAAACGCGACGAAAATTCACAGATTCAGTATCACATCGAAGCTCCATCTTTACCTCGAAAAATATCGAAAAATTGGCCAAAAACGTTTACGTTTTTTACCTCGAAATCGACAATTTTCGACAGGGGGGATCAACAAAAAAGATCCTCCCGTGACAATGACCGATTTTACGCATGCGTCAGATGACGTCGTGACCTGATGTACTTTAAACAGTTGAAAAACCGAACAAGTTACGTGAACGTCGCCTTAACTCAGTTGGTTAAGGCCTTGGTTCATTATGTAAACGTTTTGGGTTCGAATCGTAGTGTGAGATGGTTTTTTTTAAATTTTAATATCGAAATACGCTTATTTAAGCCATTTTTCACATGTTCGATTTTATTTTCAACCTTCGCCTCAGGGCTTCGGGTTCGATCCTCCCCCGGGTTCGTTTTTATTTAACACTACACACACCTCCAAGCACTCGGGCATCGCCGGGTACCCCCGCTAATGTTTTATTAGTAAAATTATAAATAAATAACAGGGAAGATACGGATATTTAGAGACGCCCAGACATATAACCTATATATATATATATATATATATATATATATATATATATATATATATAGTTTATTTCTACTTGCACAGCAACCATTGCTCAGCGGTATCATGCTACTGTAATACCGTAGCCTAGTGGAGGATGCCCTTTTCTCTTCCATGCAACATTTTCTCACAGAAGAGACGTTGCGAGCCTGTCTCTGTTTTGTCGTTATTTTCATAGTAAGCGTTCGTCTGAGCTCCAATCTATGCCCCCCTCGCCAACCATTCACGAGGAACACTTGTATGGCTGAAACCACCATCAATAATTTCCCTCACTCTTTAACTGTGCCTAAACCTAAGCGTAGATTCCATGAACAATGCTTATATCTAGAAACTGCACACCCGTGGAATGAAACGTTACTAATTGTTTAAACTTAAAATCTTGTTAATTAAAGATTAGGGAAAAGTTTACAGGAATTCAATATAATTTTTAAGACTCTGAGTATTTGTATGCAAAAGTGATTTACTATATTAATTAAATTTGAGACAGAAATATACTTTTGCATTTTATTCTTTCCATCGCTTCTAATAGCAGAAATAATAAAAACTAGCAGGACCTGTGGAAATTCCACGGTAGTTAAAATCTTTTAAAACACATCAGTAAGAAATTCCTTATTGTTATATTACAAAAATGAACGTATGGAAGCAAGTAGAACAAACAAAGAACTTGAGTTTAAACTTTTATCGAAGGTCAATGCGATCGTAACTGATGCTGTTGATATTGGCAGGAAGTGCTGGTGATGATTGAGGCGGTGACAGAGACGTCGATCAGCTGCTTGGAGGAAGAATAGTGGTCAGTAAGCAGGTTCTTGGGAGTCAGACTGTGAATTAAAAAAAAAACTGTGTGATATTGTTGACATCGATTTTGTGATTGTTCTGTTGATCCCAAGCTGTTTAATATTTCAGGACATTTTGGATTACACGTGTGAGTAATGAATAGGTCACAGAAAACTGCCATTGCATCTTGATGAAGCTGTTGTAGATTCCGAGGACTTCCTGTAAATGTAGATGGTAGAATAACTGGTACACCAGAATAACCATCTTCATTCCTTGCTAAATGATCCATTAAGCCAAAATATTGAGCAGCTCTTGTTGACTTTGATAGCTTTTAATGAAGTTAAATAAGCAACCTTCAACTTTTACATATGAAATAGACTTTTCTATTTATTTTGAATTTTATTCAATGAAGATTTGGAAATTTACAAATATTTTTAAGTCGAATTATTGAAATAGATTTCAATTAAATAAAATATACTGTAAATGTTTTAATAAGGAATAAATATTTATTTAAACCATAATTATTGAGACAAAGTATTTTACTGCATAAAAAACGGTTATGGGGAGAAGGGTTAACTATTTTGAACCTACACCTAAACAACGATTTAATGAAAAAAAAAAATCTTTAAAATGTTCTTGTATCTGTTTTATAATTTTTGTTAAATAAGAAAAATCAATAAACTTTGATAGCACTATTGTAAGAATCATGCTGAAAGCCATTCTTAATATGAAGAGGGGGTTAACGATTCTGAAACTACACTTAACAATGTAAAACAATAAGGGAAATATATGTATGAACAATAAATATTTCTTCAGTTACATACAATATCCTGTCAATCTTTTAATAAGGAATAAATATTTATTTAAACCATAATTATTGAAACAAAGTATTTTACTGCATAAAAAACGGTTATGGGGAGAAGGGTTAACTATTTTGGACCTTCACCTAAATAGCGATTTAATGAAAAAAAAGTTAATGGTCTTGTATCTTTTTTTAATAATTTGTTTTAAAATAAGGAAAAAAAATCTTTGATACCGCTATCGTAAGAATCATGCTGAAAGCCATTCTTAATATGGGGAGGGGGTAACTATTCTGAAACTTCACCTGACAATGTAATAAAAATAAGGGAACATTTTTACTTAAATAAAATATACTGAAAATCTTTAAATAGAAAATACATATTTCTGTAAATAAATTAAATCGTAAGTAATGAAACAAAGTGTTTTATTTCATATTAAAAAAAAATGTTGTGTCCATATTTTATAGCATTTAAATATGCATGCCCTGTCGGTAGGTATTAGAAGATGATGACTTCCAGTAAAAGAAGCAAAATAAAACGAACAAAACATAATTAATAAATATGTAAACAACGTGAAGCTGTATAAATGTTACAAAGTTACTTTACTCGGCATTAAATAACACGAAAAAGGATTGATATACCGTAAAACAGAAGCTAAACTGAACAAGACGTAAAATATGTTTTGACTCTGTGTTACTCAGTGTATTTGCGAATCGTGACTTTGGTGATTTATTTAATAAAGTCATTCTTGACTTTTGTAACATTTATTTCTAAACATATTTTTTGTTATGTAAGGCTCACTCAAAAGTAAATAAAAAAAGATAAAGTGGCACAGTAAAAATAAAACAAAAAAAAACGAACTCGTAGCGTTAAATGTAAAAAATATATTTATTACTGAATAAAATAGAATAAGCGTTCCGTATTACACGTAATAAACAGAAGATATCGTTAAAAATGTAAGTAAAATACTATACTATTTAAACTGTGGAACGATACCTTCTATGTCTTTAAAATAATCCGGAAACATAAATAGATAGTTCATATATGTATTTTTTGTTTTGTTTTTTTGTTGTTCGGAAAGTTTTGGGAAATAAAAGGGTTTAATGATTTTTAACTAATAAAGATTGAGCAATAAAGGGAGATAATTCACATTAATTAATGTTTGCGATGATGATGACGCGTTTCATTAATTAATGTTTGCGATGATGATGACGTGACACCGTACGGACAAGCATATTAATATATAGATGCTTAAATAAAATGATTATTATAATGATGATGACAATAATTATATTAATAGAAAAAAGTAAGATATTAGATTTGTGCAAAAATAATGTAGTGTTTTTTAGCGTTCAACTTCAAAAAATCATAACTCCTTTCATAATAAACTTTATTACTCGAAACAAGAATCATTAGAATTTAAACATTTTTTTCAACGTGAAAACAAGTTTATTTATCTTATTAGCATAGAAATATGGAGTTCTGGAAGTGCTAAAGTCATTAAAGGCCGATTCAGCATCATCTCAGCCTTTGAAGCATTTTTCGCGTGGGAAGTTAAGGTGCTAGAAAAAATGATAATCGATGGGCGAAAGGTTCGGTAAATATAGTGGATAAAGAAAAGCCCAATTCGTTCAGCTTCTGCAAGGTCAGTTGAGCAACAGGCGGGAAAGCGTTGTCATGGAGAAGAATTGGTCCCTTCATATTGACCAATCCCGACAACATACGTTGGAGATTCTGGTGTATTTAAAAACTGTTCGGCAGTACTTCTCCGCTGTAATCGTTTCACTCAGATTCAAGAAACTGTGTTGGATGGGCCCGGCCGCATACTACCAAACAGTCACTAAAACCTTTTTTGGTGCAGTTTCGGCCTCGAGAAATGTTGTGGAGCTTCTCCGGCATCGAACCACTCGCCCGAATGGTTCATTTTTACTGCGTAGAAGGAGGGTAAAAGACACCTAAAACGACGATATGAGTATCGTTTAATTCATGTTGTATTCATTTCTCCAACTTTTTTGACTTCCCTATTTGCTTTCAATAGCGAACGGCTGTTTAGGTGTAGATACCGATTTTAACAGTAACTTCTCCTGTGGTTTGGCGAGAATCAGTTTCAATTAAGGCTTTAAACAGCTGTTTGTTATCAACCGCAGTCGGCAGGCCACGACCGTCTTCATATTCGGGGCTCTCATACCAATTGCGAAGTGTCTTGAATCACCGTTGTGCACAACGCTTGTTAGTGGCCCCTGGGTCAAACGCATCATTGATATCACGAGGATCCCTGGCAGATCTTCGGCCTAGTTTGAACTGGAACAAGAAAATCGTGCGGATTTGAATTTTGTCCATGGTATCGAAAAGTCTTCAAAAAATGAATGAATAGATTGAGAACGGTAACGAATAACACGATTTAATAGAGCGAAATAACGCGCTTAAAAATGATGTATAACAGGGTTATATATATATATATATATATATATATATATATATATATATATATAACCCTGTTATACATCATTTTTAAGCGCGTTATTTCGCTCTATTAAATCGTGTTATTCGTTACCGTTCTCAATCTATTCATTCATTTTTTGAAGACTTTTCGATATATATATATATATATATATATATACACACACACACACACACATGGAGAGAGAGCGAGGGGGAGAGAGAGTGGATATGTATATATATGTATATATATATATATATATATATATATATATATATATATATATATATATATATACATTAATTCAGAAATCATATATAAAAGTAACACATGTGGGAAATCGATATCGTTTTCGTACCAAGCTAATACAATTTAAAATAACATCACTGATAATAATAATCGTAATAATAATAAAATAAATAGCATATAATAACAATGACAGTAAAAGCATTAATAAAAGTAAGAATCAAATAAAATATTAAAAAAAAGTAAAGATTCGTTTGTGTTTAGGTATCATTTTTTCATTTAAGATTATACGTTTTTTTTGTTTAATTTGTTAATAACATTATATGAATTAAAATAAAATAATATGTGTTCCATATATATGCAAAACGTTTTCGATTCTCTATCGAATCATCTTCAGATAACAAAAACAAAATGGCTGTTAAACTTAAGGAGAATTTTAAAATGAAGCAGTAACGTATACAGTGAGGCGAAATAAGTATTCGTACATATGAAAATATGTATTTTGATGTATGTAAAAGCCTTAAATGAAATAAAATTCGATACTCTTTATGTATAACGATACATACTACTTAAAAAATAATAATAAACTTAATTCTTATTCTAACAGAAATTAATGCATTATTTTCATTTAAAGAGAGGAAGAAGCATTTGTACAAAGCAACAACATCATATTAATTCAATACATTGTGGAATATTTTTATTGAGTTCAACAGCTACAAGTCTATTCTTGTACCTTTCAACTAATAATTTACACACATTGACTGCTTATCCCCCCCCAATCTTTTTGGCATATTATCTTCAAAATATATATTTATATTTTTGGGGTTCTTTTCCCTATTTGATTTTTCAAATATGGCCTAAAATTCTTGTTTGGGTTCTAATCCAGGGACTGACTCAGCCATTGTAAGAAATTAACGTTATTTTCATCGAAACATTTCCTTGTATATCAAGCGGTATACTTAGGATCCTTATCCCGTTGAAAAATCCAATCACGAGCTAGTCAAAGGTTGTCAACAGAAGTTATTAAATTGACTTGAATAATTTTCTGGTAGCTTTCAGCGTTCATCTTATCATTTATTATTGATATTAAACCAACGTATTTTGCAGAAAAACGGCTTCATATCATGACGCTGCCATCACCAAACTTTACAGTTGGCAGTGTTTTTTTTTTTACACATTTGTCACCATTCATCAAGACCCGGAAGCCACTCAGGGATAAGGGTTATTGCAAGTACATTACGTTAGTGTGGAGATTTGATGAAGTGTTTACTAAAGGGGGCGGTTCATTAGGAATTTGTTAACGTTGGACTTGAACACTTCCAAGTTGTAGTCAGGCGGGAAGCAGGCAGACGGACAGAGTTCAACAGGCGTGCAGTTCTAAGAAAGAAGCTGTGTTCTTTGTGTAAGTATGTTTCAGCGATTCTTTCGATTTTCGATATTCTCGGATGAATTTCTGTCCAAAACATATCTAAGAACATATAAATCACCTTTGTGTGAAATTTGCAAAAGATAAGCTCAGCCGTTTTGGAACGTATGAATAAAGAAACTCAAACACACGCACACACACACACACATACACACACACACACACAAAGTTACTTTAATAGTAGAAATTCCAAAAGTAAAGACATCTTTTTTATGAAAAATGTTGAAGAGCTAAAAAGACGGCAATGATACCATTGAAACATGCTAATTGCAAAATACCAACATTGTCGGTATTTCTTTTTTCTTTTTTTCCCTTTAGCTGAACACACATACACACAGACGACTGCCCTTTATATTATAGATTAACAGGGATAACCGCCGTTGCTCGAATCCATATGAAATTAAATAGAAGTGAAATTATGTGTAACATCTTATAAAAATTTCTATCTCTCTCCCCCTCTCTCTCTCTCTCACACACACACTCTCTCTTTCTGTTTCTCTCTCCACATATCTCTGTATCTTTCCTTTTTTATTCCCTATTCTTCTTTTTGCTGTTCCTCCCAAAACCTTGAGTTGTACCTTTTGCCCCACTCT
The DNA here is from genome assembly GCF_053919585.1 of Euprymna scolopes. Taxonomy (NCBI): domain Eukaryota; kingdom Metazoa; phylum Mollusca; class Cephalopoda; order Sepiida; family Sepiolidae; genus Euprymna; species Euprymna scolopes. The sequence continues at coordinate 165,581,287 of NC_136482.1, read as the reverse complement.
TTTCTTCTCTCTTGTATAAGTGTGCTGAAAAAATATGATTAGGTACTGGAGCTATCCCTTTTTAACGTAAAACTGAAATCTTAGATTCTTGACTACTGGGCGAAGCCGAATACAACAAAACAATGAAATTCTTTAATCTAGGTAATTCTGTTATTTCCCCTCGAGAGAAATTATGTTAATAATGAAAATAGTTCAAAGAGATAAAACATTGTATCATAATTCGTATTTATTGATAATTACGTACAGCGCCCAGTTGAACAAAAACACTTGTCTGAACTCATTACCAAGTATAAAAGAGCAACGTTTCTGAATTATTGAGATGAGGATTAGTTATTCGTATTATTTAGATTCTTCGGACTACTGTTCTCATTTTGAGTGACATTTTCAGAACGTTTCGATCGAGGAAATTGCTGACATTTTCAGGCGTGTCTGGTCGAACTCAAGAATGTTTTTACTGTTGTTAAGACACTCTGACACATTCTTAGTGTGAGCGATCGAAAAATATAATTGAGAATTACTTAGGACCTCTATCAAGTCATGGCTGACGGAACGAGAGCATACTACCCCCGTGGAGTAAATAAAAGTAATCCGTTCGGAATTCCGTCCAGATTCCTGAGTTCGAAAGAAACATTGCTGGGTTCAACTAGATATACCCCAAGAGAGTCGGGGGTTACATCGACCGAAACGAAGTGAAAATGACAGTCAATATTAGAACAGTAGTCCGATGAATCCAAATAATATGTACAATAGAGTAATATTAATAAAGATAATTTTGCTTGACAAAACTGAGTAGAGCCTAATATTATTAAGTAATAGATAGGCAGTTCCTGGCTGCTGTTTCCGACTGGTAGTACAGGTGCCCTAACTCTTTGGTAGCATCAACAGTTGTACAATATCGGGTTGTTTGTAGTGCCATGTCGCGCATGGAAAGGGACCCTGCACTCATCCCCGGTGGGCTATCCCGACGCCACAATCCTAGTAGATGGCAGGGCAACTGATGGTCTGCTTGTGTTGCATGTCTGGTATTCTGCATAACAACTTGTTCAGCATCCCTTACCTAATCTGAAACTCTTAAAAATAAATGACAGTACAATAAAAAAAATTACGATAACACCAGGCTCAAACTCAAACAAAACCAACCTTCCCTCTCCATTGAGGCTTGCCTTTACGAACATCCGTGGGCTTAGAACTAATTTAAATGATGTCGAAGCATTTCTCCTAACAAACACCGCGGATATCTTACCACTAAGTGAGACTAACCTACACTCCTCCATCCCCCCTAACTACTTTAACATGCCTGAATATCTCCCACTCTGCCGTAAGGATTCTGACAGACATATGCACGGGCTTGGAGTATTCGGAACACCCTTCCCTTGACTAGAGAAACTAAACTAGAATCGGACGATCAACCCTTTATGTGCTTTAGAATTAACATGCAAAAAACATTAGCTACTTTTATTTTCTCTACGGATCTCCCTCAACCCAGGACTGTACCCTAATAAACAAAGTCTCTGACAGCATTGATACAGCACTTTGCCTCGACACTATGTGTTTAGTGACCTCAATGTCCACCACAGCAACTGGCTTGGATTTTCTACTCACACAGACGCAGCTGGTATGGCTACATATAACTTCTCTATATCTCATTCCCTATCACAGATGGTTACGTTTCCAACCCAATTCCCAGACCAGCAAGAACAACGCGCATCACTTCTAGATCTGTTTCCGACCACAGTTCCCGATGACTGTTTAACTAATGCCTACAGCCCACTTGGGAACGCCGATCATGCAGTGGTAATAGTTGAAATAGCCCTAAACTTTAGAGCCAAAACTGAAGAGCCACTGCTCAAAACAACGAGATATTATAAAAAAGCCGACTGAGAAGCCATCAGGGATCTCATCAGGGACGCTCCATAGCAAAATATCTTTTCACTTCCTGCTGAACAGTGCACAAATTCTACCATTGAGTGGTTCAAAACAGCAATTGAAACATATGTTCCCACACGGAAATTGTATAGCGAACCCCACTCTCCCCAATGATTCTTCTACATGTGCAGCCGCCATCGGGCAAAGGCAGCATGCCTACCAGTTTCAAACAGACAGAACTATATAGAAGCCAGAAGTAACTGTAAGAAAGAAATTGCGACAGCTAAGAGAGAATTAACTGAAACCACCAAAAAACGCATCGAAGCACAGAAATTAGGAACCTGCGACTTCTGTAAAATCTACAACAGTGTAGTAAATAATGGACAATCAACAATCTCCCCCCACTATCCAACAATCACGACATGCTTGCCAGTCGGTTTGCCTCCAACTCCACACTGGACCCTGCCAACCACCCCCTTCCTGACTTTCCTTTGCGGACAGACGCCACACTAAACGTTCTGAAAATCACCCTTCTCAGGTGTATGCTATCATAAGAAATATTGACATTGCAAAAGCATGTGGACCTGATCTCATCCCGGCTGTGCTATTACAAATTGCTCGGCCGAAGTAGCTCCAGTTCTCTCCAAACTTTACAACAAATGACTTAAGGAATCTTGCTTTCCTGCGTTATGGAAAACTGCTTCTGTAGTGCCAGTTTTCAAGAATTCTGGCGAAAGAACTGACCCAGTAAATTATCGCCCCATTAGCCTCCTCCAACTTTTCGCCAAAATATTTGAGACAATAATTAACCAAGCTCTCGTCTATCACCTTACAAATGCTAAACTTCTTACTGACCAACAATATGGATTTAGACAAGCCCGTTACACAGCAGACATCATAACCGTAATCTCAGAACGTATATACCAGTCACTGGACAAAGCAGTAGAGGGTAGAGAACTAGCTCTCGATATATATGAGGTTTTGACAGGGCATGGCATGAAGGTCTCCTCAGAAAAATCAGATCATATGGTATCACTGGAAGAATACGTGACATGATTAAATCCTTCTTAGATAAGAGAAAAATCCAGGTAGTCCTCGACGGTCGTACATCCAAACGATACGATATAAATGCGGGAGTGCCTCAGGGGTCTATCCTGCGACCTCTCTTATTCCTAATACTCATAAATTACCTCCCTGACAAATTTCCGGTAAGATGGGTATATATGCTGACGACATCACACTCTATAACAGCCACGACAGGAAAACAAATGAACACATATCTAAAGAAATGGCACTAGAGGATGATATCCAATCTGTAGTGGAATGGGGACATAAATGTATGGTCACATTCAATGCTGCCAAGACAAAACTCGTTTCCTTCAATAATTACAAAAAAAACCTTCCCTACCACCAATAGCAATGGCCAATGACTTTATCCGAAAGTACATCCTTTAAACTCCTCGGCCTAACGCTCTCAGGAAACATAAGTTGGAACAATTACATCGAGAGTATCGCCAGGACCGCTGCGAAGAAGGCAGGTTCTCTCTACCGTGCTAGAAAGATACTAACGCCCGAAAGTATCCTATACCTCTATAAGGCCACCATTCGCCCATGTATGGAGTATTGTTGTCATATTTGGGCTGGTACATCTGCCACTAATCTCTCGCTCCTAGACAAGTTCAAAAGAGAGTCGCCAATCTGATAGGTCCTGAACTGTCATCTAAACCAGTCCCTGTCCCATCATCCAAATGCTGCACCCCTCTGCGTTTTCTACCAGTACTTTAACGGTGAATGCTCTGACGAACTGCACGCACTTGTACCCCCTCAACGTAAATACCCTCAACAAACCCGACAAGCAGTTAAATCCCACCCCTTCACAGTAGAGATCCTTAGATGTAAGAGAACCTTCTACTCCAATATGCCTTGTTTGGGGTGAAAATGTGATAATAAAACAAAATTTTAGTATCGAGTGTTCACGGCATCGCCAAAATAACAGTTCATATCAAGGTATGAAAAGAAATGATATTAATAACGGCAATGTACCTTCTATTAGCTGGACATTCAAACACAAAAACACACATACAACCGCTGTTTATATTACAGATTAGATTGTGCGTCTTTCCCGTTTGATCAGATTTTATAAATCCGTTTTACAATCTCTTCTATTTTAAATATTTGAGCAGGATATATTTGAAGTATACGCATACCAAGTTGTCCAGACAAACATCCTATACCCACGTGTTGGGTAAAGGATCTTGGAGATTGTGCACCCACAATTTTCAAGTTAGCAGAGAACAAAGAAAATACTATGCCGAATTTTGACGCACATATTGACCTCTAACGAAACAATGAGTATACCATTCCGGACTTTGAAAAGTATGTGATGATACAAAGAAAGAATGTTTCAATAAAAGTCAAAGTTACAACGAAGAGCGACACAGAGAATGAGAAACGGAAAGAGAGAGAGGCACGATCGTTACCTCATTCGTCTGTTAATTCCAACCTCATACATATAATACGGCATACTTAACGTTGACGCACTTGTTCTCGCAAGATCATCGAAGTTAAGCAAAGTTGAACCTAGTTAGTACTATATGGCTGGCCATTTAGGAATTCTAGGCGCTGTATGTGCTCTCCGCTTATCCCGGCATTTGTTTCCATGCATCTTGTACATAAACTTCACTTGCCACTGGTATTCAACAATGTAGACTCGGCAGATGTTTGTGTTAGGAGGTGCGCAATCTCCATTGCGAACCTCCTAACACAAAATTTTCACGCGAAGGCACCCCTTCGTGGGTATCCATAGTCTGTCAAACACTGAATGGGCTCTTGATTGATTTCAACCTCACGTTTAACCCATGCTCAATATGTCCAACACCCACTGCAGGTAAAATACTAATTAAATGAAACCAGTTTTGTTATGGAACCGTCTCTGTGGTTGATTGTCAAACAGCTGGAACAAGCTAAATTGTATATATTTATTCAGCAGCACGTATCTTCGAAGAAGTTCAAGAAAACATGATTATACGTACGTGAGAAAAAAACAGATAAATCGTTACTTTACTATAGTAATGTGAATAGACATCGCACTACTCAACTTCCTTCATAGTGTCCATGTAGATATGGCCCCAAAATGTAGGCCCTTACGTCCAAGTGGCAATATCGTTGGGGGGATAAATAAGAATAAAAAAAATATCCGTGTTGATTCCTAATAGTCATCGACTTTAAACATTTTCCCACTGAAGCTGACAACGTGCCTCTTTATGTCTCTCAATTCTGTTTGTATTTTACACACGAGAATAAGTGTCTAAATGTGTCAAATGATGAACTACATATGAGATACACGGAAATGGCCTAACATCGATTCTGGATCAGGTTAGCTGGAGATCATAGGGAGTTGAAATTTGGACGATGAGCAGGGCGGACGGTTTAACAGGTCGCACCCCCTTAATCGGGAAGGGAGTGGACGTGTCTTAGAATGGACACCTAGAATTAACCACTCAAGCAAAGATATTCACTTTCCATTCTCCTGCGATCGATACCAGGAAAGTAATCAAAAACTATATAAAATCAAACCGGAAGTAAATGAATATTCGTCCAAACAGGTTCCAGCCCCCCCCCTCAAAGAACAATATGAATTCCAGGTGGAGAAGATCAACGACGTATAAACAAAAGGTATGCCCAAAATACATGTATCACACCCCCACATACATACACACACATTTAGATGGCCATAGCATTAGAACATAAATAGACCACAACAACATAACTTAGGGTTCAGATAGTGAAGAACCACCATAGACATTTAGTGACACGTACACACATAATGATGAACCCTTCGTCACAAGAACAACCTGCTGTATTGGTGATATAATTCACCATTACACAACAGACTCCTTGTTGGTACACCCTATTACACAACACTAATTGTCATCAACTTTCAACATTTTCCCACTGAAGCTGACAACGTTTTTCTTTATGCCGATCAAAAAAATCGATTCTTGAGCTAATATATACTGAACTCAGCACACATCTTCGTAGAAGCGCAAAAAATATGATTATACATACGTGAGCGATAAAGAGATAAATCGTCACAGAAAGACAAGCTATACAACACTCGATGATGGTTTCTTTGCGGCATACGAATATAGCTTCCCCTGTGTGTGCATAGGCTGTACGAGGGACGTGCAATAAGTAATGCCCCTGACCAACTTTCCATAGCAGTAGAAAAACGAAACTTGCCACAGTTATTAGTCTTTCTCTACATAGAAACCACCCAGAGTTATGCATTTATCATGCAGCTTTGGAGATCGTTTTTGTAGAACACCCCAGGTTGGTCCTCCAACCACGAAGTGACTTCAGAAATCAAGGCTGCATCATCTGGGAAACGCTTGCCTTAAAAAAATAACTTCATGGCTGGGAAGAGGTGAAAGTTAGAGGGTGCAAGATATATTTAAAACATATTTCAATGTATGAGATTATTAGTAGTTCTATTCTTACGGAATAGTCTTCGCCAAATAGTGGTAAACAATCTGTTTAGATTTCCCGCATTTTGAAAAGAAAACAAAACACACACACACACGCACACACACACACACACACACACACACACACTTGTAGGTCGTCATTGAATAAAAGGTTATTTTGCAAAAGTGATATTCTAAGAACGTCGTATTTCCAACTGATTTACTGCTGAAAAAACTATTAATTCGATCGTAAAAAAAATATTTTATTAACAACAAAATAAGAAAATAAAATCAACTGGGAAATAATTTGCAAAGATATAAAATTCTGTCGCTGTGTAAAACAGTCAAGCTATGGCGAACATTGGCCTATAAAGCTGCCATATTTATTGCATTTTTGTATAGAAAGTGGAACCCCCTTTCGATTCATCTTGCATCGTTTGTGGACTGCAAATCAAGCAACAACGGAGACGGATAACTGTGATTGACTTTGGAGAAGACATAAAATGACCATCGTTAAACTGAATAAAAAAGAACTTCCTAGAGTTGTAAAAGCTCCTAAAACCGACTCGGAAGTTGATGGCTCGTTGTTAAGCAACGATTATCAGCGGTTCAAGTCGAGACACCTAGGCCAACTGCTAAAAAAGATATCTTTTAAAAAAAGTAAAGAAAAGAAATAAAAACATTAGCAGAAAGTGTTTGAGCTAATAAAAAAAAGAAGAAAGATGGGGAATACGAGATTCTGCTAAAATAAGCAGAGAAAAGACAAAAATATAACTCTATAAAAAAAAAGTAGCCTGTTAAAATAACCGGATTGCGTAGAAAGTAAAGGCAGAATGAATGAGTTAGAAAAAAGTGGTAATTAAGTCTAGTGGGGAAATAATATTGGGATTTTTACGCGCAATATGTCGTAAACTGTCTCATCAACACTATTTATTTTGGAGAAGGAGGTCGTCACATTCTTTCCCATCGAGACTCTTTCTACAAACGCATTGCTTAATAGGCCGAGGCATATGCACTACTAAACGTGATTTAGCAGACGCTTAGGTAGCCAATCAAATTAGAGAAATGGAGACTCAAAATACGTTGTCATTTTGAGCGACAATATAAAGTATCTCGACGTTCGCTGGAAACGCTGGCATATCTATTCAGCGTCGCGCGGGTCGGCCGTAAATTTTAGAGCAACTACGCGCCAGAGCTTTTAAAGTAATTCCTTGTATTTTTAGTGAGATGCCTTAAGTAGATTAAACGTAGATTTGCAGGATGAGAAAGAGATTTGGAGGTAGCCAGTATATAGAAAACTGTTAAAAAATAAATAATAATAAATTTAGATGGAGTAAAGAAATGAGAAAAATATCAAATATAATTTAAGAAAACAAGACAAAAAAGAAATGGCCGACTTTCCCCCGCGATAAATGTTAGTTACGGAAGTTTACGAAAGTAGTGGATGATTATAATGGAGAAGCTACGTATTTAGTGGCAGACATTAGTGTTGAAATAATAATTAGTAATGAGGAGGTTCATGAGTTAGAACCGGAAAGACGATCAGAAAATGAAAAGGTGCTGATATGCAGACCTAATGGAAGAGAGAGAGAGAGAGAGAGAGAGAGAGAGAGAGAGAGAGAACTTAGTTGCTTGTTTTTAATAAATAATGTATATGTTGAGGAAAAAATAGTAAAAGAGAAAAATCAGTGAATTTGAAATATATAGATAGTGAGAGAAAGAGGAATACAAAAATAGAAGGTGGAAAATATATAATGTGAGAGATAGATAGATAGATAGATATAAAGATAGAGAGAGAAAAAGAGAGTAAGATGGAGCGAGAGAGAGAGAGAGAGAGAGACGGGGGACAGACAGAGAGAAAAGGGATAGGAACGGCGTAGCTAAATGTTGGAGACCATATTCGTTGAGAAAAAGAGTGTCAGAAAAAAAAGAGAATGAGGGAAAAAGTGAGCGAGAAAAAGAAGGATGAAGACTGAGTGACAAAGCGGCAGAGATGGAAAAACCAAAATGTCCGTTAATAGAGCAAAATTTGAATTAAATTAAGTACAAGAGGAATGAAAATAAAGTGGTGGCGATATCAGCCTCGCTGGGTTGCTTGGTTGTTTTTGTTTGACGGCATATCAACTCTTTTGGGTTAATGCTGAATCCAGTGATTTTGAAGAACAATTTTTTAATTAATTCTATTTTTTTTCAAGTCGGTTTCTATTTAACCTATAGTTGAGACCCTAACAAGTACTACCACTCCGGGTCAGAGTGAACCTGGAAGCAATGGCAATATAAGGGTGGCTCCACACTCCCCAAAGCCGGCAAGCTGGGGCCTCAGCAACGGATATAGTTTAAGGTCATATTCAGGACCGCCTCGCTGGGAGAGTAACCTGGAAAGTAAACATGATATATATATATATATATATATATATATATATATATATATATATATATATATATATATATATATATATATATGGTAAAACTGGTAATTGGTAAAAACTTGAAGATAGCGCTCAATACTATAGCAGAGCAAATATGTGTTTTATTTGTTTTTTTTATTACCGTTTTATCTGTTTGGCTACATATGTTTCAGAATGTTGGACCATGTTTACGATCCAACAGCATCGTCAGGCCTCGCAGAAGAACCACTTCTGCGAGGCCTGACGATGCTGTTGGATCGTAAACATGGTCCAACATTCTGAAACATATGTAGCCAAACAGATAAAACGGTAATAAAAAATAAAACATATATATATATATATATATATATATATATATATATATAATTTTTATTTATATAGATAAATATTACATAGTCGCTACAGTGAACATGCTAATTTTTCAGTCAAGTGGTTGGCCCGGACCAAGAGTCTTGGTCAGGCGACGATATAAAGTTTGTGTTTTACTAAAGAAGTCTGGTCCTCAAAATTTATATATATATATATATATATATATATATATATATATATATATATATATATATATATATATATACATGAATATATATATATATATATATATATATATATGCTTATTTAATTTAATCACATAACTTAATATACGAAAGTATAAATTTATGCGAAAACTTTAAGTATTTACTTCAACAGTACTCAATAGGGAGGTAGAGCTTGGTAGCAAGTTATAAAATATATATGGCAATTAAGCTACACAGAATATTCCGCGTTTCATCCAGCTGGGATTCATCAGGCTTATGTACTATGATGAATCAGGCTGATGAATCCCTGCGTGGATAATATCTATCTATGTATCTATCTATTTATGTATCTATCTATCTATTTATCTATATATATATATATATATATATATATATATGTATATATATGTATATATATGCATATATATATATATATATATATATATATATATATATATATATAAAGAGAGAGAGAGAAGGAGGGGACAGCCAGACAGAAAGAGAGGGAAATTGATAGAGAGAGGCATCGGGATAGATAGATAGATAAATAGGAAACAACGAGAAAGAGAGGAGTGAGAGGACCAATCAAGAGAAAAATTGAAACTGTGCAAGGGAGAAAGATGTGATGAGGAGAAGATAAAAAGTGATGTAAAAAGTAATGTTGATGAAATCTGGCTCGTGTCGAAATGAAAAATGTCGTAAAACCGGACGACAAAAAAAAAGAAAAAAAAAAGAAAAAAAAAACTCGATAAGATACGAGTGAAGAGATATTATGAAAATATAATTGTATTTCGAAAATGGCGTCATGAAGATGTTGGGAAAGACGAGACAACGGAAGGCGGTTAGAAGGAAAATAAGTCAATGGAAGCTAAAAAAATAAGAGTAATTTTTAAATATATATATATATATATATATATATATATATATATATATATATATATATATATATATATATATATAAACAGGTCGAAAAAAGTACAACTACAGAATAAGTGATAAACGGATGAATTGACAGAATAGTAGCAATGGACGAGAGGAACCATGAAAGAAAAAAGAAAATTTAAAGTTAAAAAATATCAAATAAATAAAATATTAAAAAAATATCTATATCTATATATCTATTAAAGTGAAATTGTCTGTATGTGTGTGCCTGTCTGTGTGCATTACCCTACCAAACTACTCTGTCAATTTTCAGTCTAAAGTCTTGAGATTTGACGTAACGTGTATTGGGATTTAAGAAAAACTTATTAATCGATTTTCAGCCAGAAATTTGGCTGTCAAAGGTCAAAGGTCAACGATTTGGCCTTTGAAAAACTCTACCGAACTCCTCCGCTAATTGTAGTTCTTAAAAATTAAAATTGTAGATGTAGATTACATGGAACCGGATCAAACATTTTAATTTCACTTGATCCCAAAACAATGAATGTTAAGGGGTTAAAGTTGGGGTCAAATTAAAAAAAAAAACCTCTGCGGTCTCTACCAAATTACTCAACCAATTTTTGGTCTAAACATTTGAAATTTTACATAAACTGTATTCAGACATAAAGCATCTTTTTAATCGGTTTTTGGCCTAAAATTTGGCTGACAAGGGGTAAAAGTTCAAAATATTTTACCTTTGTGGTCTCTAACAACTAATCAGCCAATTTGAGTCTAAACATTTGAAATTTTATATGTAGGGTATTCAGACATTCAGCAAGCTTTTTAATCAGTTGTCAGGCGAACGGTCGGCTACCAATAAGTCAATGTTGAAAAAGTTGACCTTTGCAAACTCTATCAAACTTCTCTGCAAATTTTGGGTCAAAACACTTGAAATTTTAGATGTAGGTTACCTTGACATGAGTCACACGTTTTAATATATATATATATATATATATATATATATATGTGTGTGTGTGTGTGTGTGTATATGTATGTATGTATGTATGTATGTATACATGAAGTTATGCACAGTACATATGCCCCGAGCAAAGCCGGGATAGATTGCTAGTATAAATATAAAAGTGAGAATGCGTGTGAGAGTGAGGACAACTCTCAACCTATATACTCTACGATTTTTTTATGTACAGACTTGAAATTTGGTATATAGGATATTCAGACATGTAAAAAGCGTTTTAATTCGTTTTCATCCAGAAAAAGGACTGCTTAGCGGTCAAAATTGAAAATTTGGTACTTGGGGATCATAGGGTTTTTTCTGCTTCTCAATTGTTTCACGACTGCGAATGTGCGACTCGTTCTCGTGAAAGGTTTCTTATGTTAAATTAAGTAGTTTTCAAAACACTTTTTAAGGTTCGTTTTAAGCTGGCCTAACGGGTATCGTACTTGGCTCATTGCGCTTATGTCTTAGTTTCATTCTCAGCTTGAATATTTTCTCTTACAAGAAGTGAACTCTTTAGAAAAAGCATAATACTCGCATGCACGTGCCGTAGTGTTTTCCTGTTATTTTTGTTTTCTTTTAAGGAATTGAAAGTTACGTTTAACACCGGGCAACTGTTAGTATATTCATAATATAAGGAAGCGATGAATAAATAGGAAAAGTACAAACGATTTGAATAAAGATTTAACAAACGAAATGGAAAAAGAAATAAACATAAACGGATAATTATGAAAGACAGGAAAAAAGAAGAAAATAATATGAAAAGAATTGAAAGTTTTTTTTTTACATGGAAGTCACCACTTATCCAGATCTGAAGCCACTAGAGGATAAGGATCATACGTCTATAGACTTATTATCTTTATCCTCAAACGGCTTTCAGATCTTAATAAGTGGTGACTTTCGTGTAAAAAACAATAACAAACCTTTCAATTCTTCTTGTCTCAATCACTGAGACGAGAGCGTATTAATAGTTAATGATAGAAATAGAGTAGAAAGGGTGATTACGGAGAAGCAGCTCGACAGGAGTTTGTTTACACCGGACTTGAAGACGACCATATTGTAGTCAGCTAGAAAGCAGGCTAGCGGAATTCCACAAACGAGCAGTTCTGAAAAAGAATCTTTGTCTTCCGTTGCCCTGCTTTGCAGCTGACTACAATATGGCCATCTTCAAGTCCAACGTAAACAAGTTCTTGATGAGCCGTACTTCCGTTTCTCTGCTTTCCAGCTGACTACAATATGGCCGTCTTCAAGTCCAACATAAACAAGTTCTTGATGAGCCGTACTTCCGCTTCCCTGCTTTCCAGCTGACTACAATATGGCCGTCTTCAAGTCCAACGTAAACAAGTTCTTGATGAGCCGTTCCCCTTAAGTAATCCAATTTACCAAATTTACACTTCTAATGATTACTATATTGTCCTTTTGACCACTGTGCACTTTTTGATTTTCATCCTCGAGTGGTCTCTGGAACTTGATAAGTAGTGATTCTCTTGTAAAAAAAAATTAAAAATGAATTTACGTCTAAATTTAGGCACAAATACAGATTGCGAGAAAATGTTGATGATCATTGTAGCTAAACTAGTTGTAAAGAAAATAGCAAACCCGCATAAAGAAAATGAAGAAAGAACACTAGTTAATAAAAATTAAAAAAAACGAGGAGAAATAGACGGAATGGAGGAGGGAGAACTAAATAAACATGGGATACTTCAAGAATGCGGAACCGGAAATAAATGTATCGGAATAATAATAACAGAAGTTCGAAAAAAAAGATGAATGCGACAATTTAATACAATTGAAAATAAACGAATTCGCAATAACTAAAAAAACAAACAAAAAAAACAATGGAATTGAAGGAATAAAAGAAACGAAGGACTAAAAAAAGAAATGATGGTAAGGGACAAAGCTACAATCGAAATAAAAACTAGTGGAATGATAATTGACGATAAAATCCGCATTTAATGGTCAAATAAAAGCGGGAGAATGAGAGAATGTAATAAAGGAAAAGAAGGAAAAATGAATTTAACGAAAATATAAAGAATATAAAAACTGATGATATAAAATGTATAAAGCGAGCCTTTTAATAAAATTGATCCGGTTGAAGACGAAAGAAGAAAAGATGGCGGACACATGGAGATAAAGTTGGAAACAATACAATCTTGGCGGGAAGAAGGCGGCCAATGACGACTTGTTGTTTACAGTGATTTCTACTAAAAAAAAAAAAACAACTAAAAACGAAACAGTAAATGAGCCAATGAAATAACGAACATGTTGAAAATTAAAACTGATGAAAAGTTATTTTCTTTTTTTTGCTTATTTCTTTTTTGTAATCGTTCCCTTGTTTTTATATATATATATATATTTTTGCTTTTTATTTTTCGTTCTGTCTTTTTCTAACATTTTTTTAAAATCCTGTCTCTTTCAAGACATCTTTCTTCTTTTACACAAACCTAAAATTATTTTCTTCCCCCTTTTTTTTTTCTTCCAAAAAAAATATATCCCTGATCTCATCCTACCGATCGTTCCGTATTCCTTTTCAATTCCTTTTATGAAAAACTAGCCTGGATGCCCGGCCGACGCCGGGTGTCTGGAGGTGTGTGTTGAGCAAACAAAAAAAAAAAAGAAGAAAAAAGTGGTAGTAGGTAGGCAGGCTCGAACCCGTACCGCGAAAAGGGAAAAGAACTTGAAAAAAAAAAGTTCCCTTTCTTTCTTATATTTCGTCTCTTCCTGTCCTTTAACATTTGTTTCTCGCGATCTTTTATATTTTGAAATTTTAGGCATGAACAAGACACGTTTTCACTGTTGCGTAAGAAACTAATATGCTAGGAAACTACTCACACCGGAGCCCATCCTATATTGTTATAAAACCTCACTTCGCCCATGTATGGGGTATTGTTGCCACATCTGGGCTGCATTATCTACCATTAGTTTCTCTCTCTTAGACAGAGTAAAAAAAAAAAGCCTAAAATTTGAAAATCGCACATTGTCAGCAAACCTACAACCGCTGATCCATCGCCGCAGGGTTGCACCACTATGTCTGTTTTACAAGTATTTTCATGGCATGTGCTCTCATAGCACTTGTGTCCCCTTGATTTACATTAAGTAATACGACAAGCGCAACATCCTACGTCTTCACTGTTGAGATCCCTAAATGCCGGAAAGCTTTCTATTCTCATAGTTTATTACCTCGGACTGCTATATTTTGGACATTCCCTCCTGTCTCCTTTTTCTTTGTGTGTACTAAACTGCTGAAGTTTTAATATATTGTGGTTAGACACCCGGATGCTCACTACTCCACTCCCCTGTCAGAAAGGATTCCAAATATGGCTCCCTTATGTTGCATCCTTCTGTGACTGAGAAAGAGTAAAAAATGTAATGTGTTTGTTCACTTTACATTTATATCTGTGCATATTGATACAGTTGGGAAACAGGAACCAGGGAAGGAATTACAAATGTTCACGGTCTGATGATACCCACTATCAGAGTCAAACATTTTTCTGGGTTCTAGAGACCTTATAGAGAAGGAGTATAATGTTGTTATTACGATGATGGGCCAGGGTGAGCTATGTTGAGGAGATACAAACCTCTGATAGTTCGTTCTCCCTTAAAATAATGCTTTATTCTTTCTAATTTCATTTGATACATTCGTATTTTCTTTTCATTTAATTTGTTTTCTTTTTTTGTTGCTACCATCGTATGTGATATTCGTCTTCAAAAAATAAAAATTTAAATAAAGTCGGTATGAAAGGACAATTTTTTTCTATTTATTATCTCAAGTAATTAGTGCGTTAGTTTTAGGTAATTCCGGTTCTAAGACAGTTTTTAGATTAGCTTTTAGGTAAAGCGCTTCTTGCCCAATATGTGTGAGGGCAACTAATTTCATCTCACACGTAGAGATAGATACAATCTGCTGCTTTTTAGATTTCCATGAAATAATAGAGCCATTTTTTGATGGTCTAAAACAATATCCAAATATACTTTTTCGATATTCATTGTTTTCCTAATCTGAATCTAAAAACCGTTCTAATTTTAGGGGGTTTGTTGAATTTCTAAGTACTAAATAATGCCCCTTACTTCCTTTTAAATAACAGAGGACTTGCTTTGCTTTGTTTAAGTCCTTAATTCTCGGCCTTGATAATTTTTGTGATAGTTTTTTGCAACATATATCAGGTCTCGTAGCATTCATTATATAAGGCTTTTTATCATCTCTGGGTATAGTTTATCGTAAATTGTTTAAGATTCTGTGTCTATATTTCGTTTTAGATCATTATAGAACGTTTCTTGCATTCTTGAATTCCAAACTTTGATAGAGTTTTATCAACGTGCTTCGATTGATTCATTTTAATAATTCCTGTTTTATGAGTAAATTGTATGCTCTAAACCCATGATATCTTGCCAAAATCAGACATTTTGAATTTTTCATTTAATCTGTTCTGAACATCGGTTAACATTATGCCACAACTTGATGCGATTAAAATGTCATCGACCCATTAAACTGAAATCAGTAATTTACTGTCTTTGTTTTTGGTCTACATACAGGGGTCCACTGTGCATTATTTGAATTGTTGTTGAATCATATAATCATGGAATAATGTATTCCAGCTCTGCCTCACACCGAACAGTGATTTGGTAAGCCTCCACACGCAACTAATTTTGAATTATATGTCCTTCTGGAGGGGTATATTTCACAGTTTATTGGGACATTTAGCAAGCATTTTTCTTTTTACATCAATTTAAGTTTATACGAGTTGCAATAAAATTCTGATTGTCGTTCTGTACAGTAAATCAGAAAATATTCTATAGCAACAAATCTAGCCTTGTACTGTTTAACACCTGACGCTGTAATCTTTTTCGTAAAGACGCATCGAGAAGAAATGACATGTTTATTCCTTGGGAAAGGCACTACCGAATAAGTATTATTTTCTGTTAAATCATCTATTTCGCTTCTCATGTCTATTTTCCATTAATTGCCTCGTTAAAGCTTTGTGGCGTATAGTAATAGTCGACTTGATAGGATTTCAAATTGTTGGCTCCCATCAAAAAAAAATCGGGTCGTTTTCTAGTTCTTTGGGGGCAACGCACTGATGGGCCCATAACTTCTTGAATTGAAAGCTATGTTTGATTACAGAAGAGTTTCCGAATGGTAGATTTTCTATAAAAGTCCTGGGTATAAAGAATAATTAATAAAGGGTCTAAATGTTTTAAGTTTGCAAGCAAAAGGCAAAAGATCATGTGCTGGAATGCTAAAAGAATCAATTTTTATGGAGTAATTCTGGTTTCGGATTGGTTGATAACAGAACGTAAATCAATTTGATTCGTCATTTCCGATCGACAATGTTATAAATAGAATCCCCAAACGTTCAGAGAGAATACCCCATAATGAATGGCAGCCCATTTTCTAGACGTTGTGTCACACAACGTTTTAGTAGGCAGCATTCAAATATATACCCCTTTATGAATCAAAAATATTGGCGAAAATGACACAATTACAATTAAAGCATTGATGAATATGAAAAAAATCTTGGGTTGAAAAGAATTTGCAGCCGTGGAATTGGGTGTATATATATATATATATATATATATATATATATATATATATATATTACAATCAGTTAACATGCATCTAAACATAAAAAAATGAAAAAAAGTTCGGCCATAACCTATGGGATGATCTGACATAATTATTCCTATAACTATATGTATATCTTATTTTCTTAATGCCTACAGGAACTAGTGTTTCATCCTTTCGAGAATCATCGGTGCCGGAAGTTACGATTACTGCCGGTCGGAAGATAAGAAACCGGCTACGAACCGATCTATGACTCCATTAGCAAGAAACAAAAGTGACTCGTAGTGAGAATATAGTTGAAATTAGCACGCATATGAGGCATAAACGTCATTCAAGATTTTAACATTACGATCTGCGCACGTGGACTTTTTGTTTTCTTTGTAACATGGTAGTCACTACTTATCAAGGCCGAGAGCCACTCTGGGATGAGTGTTGTTGCGTGTACAGTAATCTATGGGATAATATCGTAGTAATCGTTAGTAATGGAGATTTGATAAAGTGTCTTACTAAAGGGGGGTTATCAGAAATTGTTTTATGTTGGACTTGAAAACATCCATGTTGTAGTCAGGTGGAAAACAGACAATCGGAAGAGAGTTCCACAGGCGTGCACTTCTAAAAAGAAGGTTTGTTCATGAAATCTACGTTTTGATTTAGGCACAGATAAAGAGTCGGACAACTTATTGACAGTGGTTTCAGCTAGAAGGGTGTTTCTCGTGAAAGATTGGCGAGGGGGGACCAGAGATTAGTGCTCAGACGAACACTGCCATGGAAATAGCGATAAAACAAAGACAGGCTCGCAACGTCTCTTCTGTGTGTGTGAGAGAGAGAGAGAGGTTGCAGAAAAGAGAAAAGGGAATCCTCCACTAAGCTACAAAGTCTATTTTGTACTCTGTCAAGGCAGGATAGACTGTTTATAGCAGCTCCTGCTCAGATGTGGCATCAATACTCTATCCTTGGACGTACTTGGCTTTTATATAGATAGAAAATTGCATCAAGTGACTGACATTTCCTTTGACGAATTTTTTGCCATGTCTGACCCAATAATGCTAAAATTTAAGGCGTAGAAGATAGTCCTTTCCTTTTTTTGCGAAGGTTTCTGTCTAACTTACCCGAAAGGTTTTTAATTGGGATTATATCTGGGGACTGAATTGGCCATGGAAGTTTATTAATCTTATTTAGGCTCAACCAATGTTATGTCGCTCTAGCAGAGTTACAAGGAGCTCTGTCTTCCGTAAATAGAGTTAACTTGTTTCATTTTACCACTTGAGAATATTGGTAACGGTCATTTATGCAATATTAAAACATATTTGGCAGCATGGATGTTTTCTTCGCGCACCACCATGTCTCAGCGACCATCACTTCAAATTACACCCCATATTTCAACATTAGCTGCAGTTTTTATTTTAGTAAACCTCTTTCTGGGAGAGCCTCCATACACATATATTCTACTGTCGGCAAATGATACAAATGGTGTACTCAAAAATAATGAAATTGGTCATATAGATTATAGATTTCTCCATCGTCTCACGCGCCCAATTATTTCTGAGCTCGATTATGTCAGGGCTAATAAGAGGTTTCCTTCTCGCAGCTCTATTATAGTAGCCAGGCTGGTGAAGATACCTGACAGCTGGTCTGGAACTGACACCAGCTTGTGTTGGGATGTCAGAGGTTTTGCAGCGAGGAGCCTCTTTAACATTTATTTTCTCAAGACGCTACGTTCTTCCAGAGGGTCCGTGGGGACTTGCCTGAAGTTTGTGCACTCTTTGTCCTCTCTTCTTAAATGTGCAATCACTCTATTAATAGTAGGGAGGAGTATTGAAAAATGTTCTGCTATTTTGCGTTGACCAACGATTCTGCGAGGTCTGATGCTCTATTAGTTCACGGCATACTTCAATGTTTTTAGATGCAATTTTAATGAGATACTCCAAGTTATTTTAGCATTATTTTTAGCTGTAAATATGAATAAGCATATATTCATCTCAGGAAATGTTTATCTTAGTGTATATTCTTTTTATCATGTCTGTTTATTACCTTATATCTTATACACACAAACATATATATATACATATATATATATATATATATATATATATATATATATATATATATATATATATTATAGACAATAATAGACCAAAGGTCTAACAGAGCAGCGTTTCTGTTAAGGTATGATTAGTCTAAAAATGCTGTGCACGAATATCCGAGATAAAGGATAAAATAAATAGATGTATTTCCCTATAGCTATATTAATACAGAAGATAAAAATCAATAATTATGACATAAATTAGCTTCAAAATGAGAAACAATATTTGGTTTTGTTTCGTCTTTTGAGGCTTATTTATAATTTCACAATTATTTATATTTCATACTCTGTATATATATATATATATATATATATATATATATATATATATATATATATATATACTACCAAAAGTGCCCGTCGTTGACTGGGTTCAAAAACAGATTGCAGAAAATAGACTCTTACTTTTGAAAGTATGATAGGTTATGAAAAGGAAGGGTTGTAAAGAGATAGCTTCGAATTTGGGGGTATCAAAACCAAAGCAAAATATGATAAAAGTAAAAATAAAATAGATAAACCCCGTAATTTATTATACCATAGCTGTTCACACTGAAACACTTATCACAATATTCTGTGGATCTATATTAAAAAACCTTGTTAAACTTTGTGACATATTTCCATTCTATGGAGGTCAGGCGCGAACGAACACCCCATAATTTTATTTTACCATATTTTTCAAACTGAAGCATAATTACCAAAGTATACTTACCCAGATAGATATGAAAAATCTTTATTAAAGTTTGTGCCTATTTCCATTCTATGGGGGCCAGACGCGAACGCATACCCCACAATTTTATTATGCCATCCTTATTTAAGTTAAAACATACTTATCAAAGTATTATTATGTACATCTATATCAAAAACACTTGTAAACGTTTTTTTTTTTTAATTTTAAATATTTTTATTTTCATACTTTGTGGGCCAGGCGCGTACGCAGACCCCACAATTTCAATGCATCATCATTATGCCAGATCAAACATACCCATTCCTGTGTCTCGATACATCTTCTATTATCATATGTGATCAGTTTTCTGTAATAGTAAACCATATAGGAGCCTATTCGTGACAAGACACACACAGATGTTCAGATTTGTATACATATATATACACACATGTACAAATATATATATATATATATATATATATATGTATGTGTGTGTGTGTGTGTGTGTGTGTGTGTGTGTGTGTGTGACTGTGTCGGTGTCAGTATTGGAGTACATAGACACATATTGGCTATAAAGATTGCATAGACATTCATTGGATCCGGAATTTTTATATGGCACTGTTGATCATTATCAAAAGTTACAGAAATTCTTCAAAAACTTACAGAATAGAAAATTGGTATGCAGTACGAAATACAGGAATTGGGTAAACAGATACATATATAAAACGCAACTATATAAACGAGAGGTATTCTTGTGAGACTCTTCAGTCCAATAGTGATTCTAATTTAAATCTATGAAAAATTATGTGGGCGTGGTTAAATCAGCAAGCAAACCGTAATGGGTATAGACACTCGAAATTTTAGATGTAGGTTACTTGGATATGGATCAAATGTTTAATTTGATTTGAGCCCACCACAGTAAAAGTATAAGGTTAGAATTGGGGCCAATGTTTAAAAAACACTTACCTCTGCAGGCTCTATCAAATTAATCAGCCAATTTTTTGTCTAAGCATTTGAAATTTTACATAAAGTGTATTCAGGAATATGGCAATCTTTTTAATCGGTTATTGGCCGAAAATTTGGCTGACAAGGGATCAAAGTTCAAAAGACTTTACTTTTGCGGTCTCTTTTTAGACCAATTTTGAGGGTATTCAGACATGCAGTAAGCTTTTTACTCAGTTTTTTTTGGGCGAAAATTTGTCTTCCAAGAGGTGAAAGTTGAAAAAGTTATCCTTTATAGACTTTACCAAACATCTCCACCATTCTCTTGTCTAAACACTTACAATTTTCGATGTAGGTTACCTGGACATTAGTCACACTTTATATATATATATATATATATATATATATATATATATATATATATACATATATATATATGCACATAAAGTTATGAACAGTATATAGGGCCCGAGCAAAGCCAAACTGTACTGCTAGAACTAAAACTAAATTAAAAACATTGTAAGAATAACACGTATTTAATACGTAATGCAAAACATAGTTAAGCATAATACGATTTTTGAGGACGGATACTAATACCAAAAATGAATAAAAGAAAGGAACCGAGATGAACAATAAAAATGAACACCATTATGAATAAATAGAAACAAAGACGGTTTAAAAATAATTTCAAAAGACAGAAAAGAAATCTACTTCTAACGCGATGGCAGAAACACGAGAGAAAGACTTCTTATCTGTAGTGGAATGGATGGTCACAATCAATACTCCCAAAACTACCCTTGTTCCTTCAATAATAACAAGAATCCTTCTAAGCCATCAACAGCTATGGCTAAAGATACATTAACTGAACATACTTCTTTCAAACTCCTTGACATAACGTTCACAAGGAACATGCGTTGGAACAGATACATCGAGAGCGTTGACAATACTGCTGCGAAGACTATGGGCTCTCTCTACCGTGCTAGAAAGTTACTTACGTCTGAAAGTATCCTGTGCGTCTATAAGGCCATCATTCACCCATGTATGGAATAAGTTTGTTACAGTTGGGCTAACGCATCTGCTACTGGTCTCTCACTCCTGAACAGGGTTCAAGAGAGAGTTGCCAACTGATAGATCCTATAATATCATCTAGGCTTCAACTTCTGTCCCATTGAGGAAATGTTGCATCCCTCTGCCTATTTTACAAGTATTTTAATGGTGAATGAGATGACGAACTACAACCCCTTGCTACCCCTCGGCGTAAATATCCCCGTCAAACACGACAAGAAGCAATGCCCCACCCTTACACGGTAGGATCCCTAGATATAAGAATGCCTACTACTCTAATTGTTTCTTCTCCAGAACTGTTAAACTCTGAAGCTCCGTCCCGGATTCCGACTTCCCCAGCTGTAATGACGTGCAAAAGTTCAAATGTAAAGTGAACAGACATCTTGAATCTAAATTTCCTTCATAGTATCACTGCAACTTATGTTCTTGTGTTCTTGGTTGAAGCCACCTACATCAAAATGTCAGTATGCCTTGTTTGGGGTGAAAATGTAATAAAAAAAAACAATGTGCGATTGATTTTACCTTTAAAAACAATCATATTTTTGCCAATATATCTTAAAGACTTCTTTATTTCGTGTTCATATTGCTTGCTTTTATATTTGTAATATTACAATATGTATTCAGCGTTTTGCAGAGGCTTTTTGGTTTTATCGAAATTATTTAATTTATTAAAAACAAAAAAAACTCGAATGCGCCTAACCTTGTCTGGTTGTAAAATACTTTTAAATATATTTTATTCATACAGATATCTTATTTATTATTACAGAGCCAATTCGACGTTGGATATTATATTGTATCTAATATATAATACTCATTTAAAAGAATTTAAAAAAAATGATGATTTGGGTGCCATTAACTAGAATAGTAACGCAAACAGTTATCGCTTCAATCGCGTTCCCTATTGTTTGATCTATCAACGGATAGATAAAAAGCTTTAAAATTAAACCGACTCAAACTATGAATGAATTTGCGTATGCTCAAAAGTAAAAGAAACATGTCGGCAAGTCGGAAAGAACTCTTTGCATTTCAACTTGTCGACATATTTCTGTACGAGTTATTCAACAATCCAAAGATGTTACGCGTTATAAACCATCCTTGGTGTATAATTACTATTTTCTGATGATTTCAATATTATGTGATCAGTAGTTTAAGTGTTTATCGGTTAAATATTTTGGTGCTTATATATCTTTTGTACGCCCTATTTTTAAATATTTTTACAGGTTTTATTCAAGTTTCACTATATATTTAATTTTATTAAATCGTTAGATGGAAGCACAGAATGCATACAAAACACTCTCTCCTCCCCATGTTAAGAATGGCTTTCGAAATAATAAGGTTATTATTTCAGCGCGGTACCAAAAATACATAAGTACCAATATTTTCTACACAGGTGCATACTCATGCATAGAGCTACTGTTTTATTTGTGTAGAATAAAGTTTGATTCAAGTATTACGTTATCTTTGTGGTAATGAAATTATTAATTGAACCACGATTTTTCTAAAATTGAAACTAATTTTCAGAAGTTCTTTTATTATTCTAGATGTAATAGTGCGTGATAAATCTGTGGGCGAATACTTACGGACGATTTAATCAATTGCTCTGAATTTTAAGACCGTTAAAAGTAGCTTTCAATCAGACGATTAAAATGCTTGTAGACATCCAATTTGCCAATGGTCCTGACGTAATTTTTACTTTTGTAACCAATATTAAAATATGTGATTTTTTTTCCGAAAAAAAAAAACTGATAAGTTAATGTCATTATAAAATAACATTAAATTGATCACTTAATTCGATTTAATAAATTGCGATATTAAATTGTAGTGAATAATGACCCTCAAGTACACAAACCAGATTATTAATAGAAAAATTAGAAAAATAGAAAATATTATAAAAGCACCGACCACTTTTTTAAACTCTTGTTCATTCCAAAATAAAAAAGGAACATTTTCACTTGAGCATAAGGGGCTAATATTTCTGACAATAATTACAGGGGCCTATGCAAGAAGATGAGCAAAATGTCGATTTACATTAAATTGAAATTTCTCCATGTGCATGAATTTAAGCAAGTAACGGAGAGTGTGTCCCAAAGTGTAGCAGTCCGGAGTAAAAAAAGTTATTACAGTAGAAGGCTTTCCGGCATCTAGAATCTCTACAGTGCAAGTGTAAAATTTCATTTTACCGTTGCTCGAGATGTAATATCAATGAACAAATTTTGTACACCACTAAAGAGACACCATGTCTGTTCATTATCGACCAAGAACATTAAACATGATTATATATATATATATATATATATATATATATATTCTAATTAAGCCAATGATGAAGGTTCTCATATTGGATTTCTCTCTTTTTACTATTAGGTCCCATTTGACTAGGGATAGACTTCACTTTGGACTACTGCACTGCTCGAAAAAAAAATAACAATTTTCATTATTTCTGCTATTTTGAAAACTTTCCAATCGGATTATATGCATCGTCATGCTGGACTTATTTTGGAATACATTCTATCTAAAGAACTATTTTGCATTTTGGATCAACTGGAAAGGAGTTTCATTCAAGCTGAAATACTGTGCGCGGTTTGTTGTTCTATTAGTTTTTTTTCATATCCAATATTTTTTCATTTTTTATTTGGCAATTTATAACTACAATACATTGCGGTTTCACTTAATGCCTTAACTAGTAAATTCTAGCATTGCTTCATATATCATTTCTTTATGTCCTCTGCTGAGAAGAATTACAAGAATAGCGTTCTTTGAAACTCCGCGATATAAGAACTTTGTAAATTGTTTTTTCGAGCATTCAGCCGAACAATAAATTTTGATTGTAAAGTTCAACTTACAGTTTTAATTTTCTTCTCTTATATATATATATATATATATATATATATATATATGCAAGCAGAAGATCTGACAAGGCCCGGGGTTAAATAAACATCACCAAATGTTCCACATCACTAAAAAGAAAACAAGTCACTTTAATAACAGGTTTGTCATGGGTGTGTATGCCATTGGAGCTGCAAGTGCCCTGACGTCATCAGAGCATGAACTATTAAAATACTTGAAAACCAGGTACAGGGATACAGCATTCAGGCGATGAGACAGAGGTCAGAGCTTGGTTGACGCTGTGTTACGTCTATTTGAGGGAATACTGTGTTTTAGAGCATTATAAGAGAGAGAAAGAGACAGAGAGATAGAAAAGAAAGAGAGAGATAAAGAAGAGAAGGTGAGAGCTAGAGAGAGAGAGGAAGAGAGAGCGAGAGAGAGAGCGAGAGAGAGAGCGCGCGCGAGAGAGAGAGAGAAAGAGAGAGAGAGAGAGAGAGAGAGAGAGAGAGAGAGAGAGTCTGATGCATTAGCCCAGACATGGTCGCACTACTCCATTCATGCATTAATATAAATATTTTATTTTATATTCGATTTACATGATTTAGTTTAAGGCGACATTTTAATGTGAATAATTAAGCGATGAAGATAATGTATTTCAACGCCTGTAGTCCTATAGTAATACATATACATATGAACTGCGACTCGTATATACAACAAATAAGAAGAGAATTAAAGATTTACAAAAGGCCGGACAAAGCGGACGCCGAGCAGAAAAATGGCGACAAAGCAAGAATGAAATAAAATTAGAGAGAAAAAGACAAATCAAAATACAAATATAAAATAGAAACAAAAAAAAATATGGAGAGACCATAAAAAAAATTCTAAAACGGCTTCGGTTTAGTCAGGAACGGTGAGTCGCAATAATCTTGGTGATAAGCGCCGTCTGTCGGTTGCATCGGGAAATCAAGAGGAAATAACCAAATTGAAGATATATGTGGCTTGATGGCCCCGCAGGGATAAGCTGCTTGACTGCTTGCAAAAAATAAAAAGTAAATAAAGAATTTTGCACGTCACATTCGAGAACATTTTTACAACTGAGTTTTCTTTATTGTCGTATTGAATTGTTACTCTGAAGATCATGGCAACAAAGGAAAAAGAAGTAAAAAAAAAAGTAGAAGAGCTAAAACAACAAATATATATCAAGGCACATATATAGTGTTTTTATCAGTAATCTTTATGTATTCTTCTTTCTCTTTCGCCTCGCTCTTTTATCTTTATTTCTCTCTCTCTCCCTCACTTTCTCTCTCTCCATATATATATATATATATATATATATATATATATATATATATATATATATATATATATATATATATATATATACTTCTCAAGTGATCATTAAATGTCCAGAACTGTTTAGGAAGATGGTGAAATAACCACGACACTTGCATCCGTTTTATGTGCATCTTCCGATCTCGGTGAGAGGTTAGGTCGTTCGATGTGTCAGGCTTCAGTACGAAATCGCATTCCCATCGCTAACTGTGCGGATTGAAATGTCGCATCTCATTATAGTTACGTCCAAACATTTTCAGGTACGCAATTTAAACATTCACTGCAGAAAAGCGAACGGTATTTCGATCAGTTTGTAACTCTTGAAAATTCAACTTAGTTTTCAGGTGTTTGTAACGCGTAAATATTACATAGCATTTTCATCGTTTTTTCGTCTTTATGTTTTAAATAGGTTTTCTGTCGTTTGATTGCTTACGAACTGTTGTCGCTCTGTTCGAAAAAAAAATTTTGTTGCTCTCAAATATTTTAAAATACTGAATATGGTTTTCAACTTTTTTTCATCTTTCTGCTTTACTAAAGTTTTGAATGCATTTTCTGGGTTGTCAAGAAAATACTGTTGTTGCTGATTTGCCATGTCTAAGTTTAAATGAACTGTCGGTAATTAATATTACCTGTATTAATCGGACAATTCTCCTCACCTTTAGTTTTATTTGTGCAACGTTTCAGTCCGATTGTAATTCGAACGTCTTTAGGCTTGTTAGTTGTTGTTTGGAAAAGAAAAGAGAAAAGTTACTCGCTCCGGAAATATTTTCGTATTCTGTGAGTTACCCTCGATTTTATGGTTAGGGTTTCAAGTTCGTGTAAAAATTGGTTGGCAAAGGAGAGGCAACTCTAGCAATCGTCGACAGGAGATTAGCCCTCTGAAACCTTGCACAAAAACACTCAAGATGAAAACAATAGTTCAATCAATACAAGTAATATAAATAATCAGCTCTCATCTCCAAAATTTAGAACACTGAATTAATTGCCTGTCTCTTTAAAGCTATAAATCGTATCATTTTAAAAATCATATTTCTGTCAAGTTGTCCTAGGTATATTTGCAATTGCATTTTCGTTTGCGTATCCTAGTAAAATTTTACATAGAAATTTTGCCAATGTGTTACTATTAAGTTTTAAAAATGTTCGTTATTTTCTGTCAGCTAAGTGAGTTTACATTCACATTATTAATAGCGTGTTTTTTTTTAAGTTTGAAATAGTATTTTCGATATTATTTATGCATGTTTGCGTTAATATTATCGTTGTGTCGTGGCGTTTGGGTTTAAAATTATAAGCTCTTAACGCATTTGTAGATTGTATTTCTTTTCTTTTTTTTTTCTTCTGTGAAGACTCAATAACATTCCTGCGAACATCACCAGGGAAATAATGAATGAAGAGGAGAGAAGAAAGAAAAACATTTTTGTAACAATTCATTCTCACACAAAGTAAGAAAAAAGAAACGATTTGATTGATTTATGTAAAATGATTTCATTTCCCATAACATAAGACATTGAAATTTGGCGATATGTTATACAGCAGACAACACAAAAACCGTTTCGCTTATAATATTGATCTCATATCGATCTATCTAAGCACCCATTTTCACAACAGATACCTCTTCTACCTACAAAGACTGAAAATAGTTGTGCATCCTCTCTTTCCACCTTAAACTAAATAAAACTTCCATCAGGAAATTTTGAGTAGAGCTACTGTCTGTTGCGAATACAATTCCACGGGGTTGTGCCTCAGATGACAACGCTATTGTAATTTTCAATTCCGATGTATGCATATTCTTGCTGAGTTTCCTTTTCAATTTCAATTCTTCTAAGCAGACATCACCATAAAAACTAATTACTAAAGTGGTGTCATACCGCATACATAGCACTGATTTAAGATCTAGTCTAGAGCAGCCTATGCCCAATGATAAGCTGTGGTAATTTAAGAAAAATAATAATGTTTGCATTTGTTTTTCACATATATTTCTTTACAATCAATCTATTCTATATATATATATATATATATATATTTCTTTACAATCAATCTATTCTATATATATTTCTTTACAATCAATCTATTCTATATATATATATATATATATATATATATATATATATATATATATATATATCCTCAAAGTAACGATATAATAAATTAAAAAAACGGACTAATCTCTTTCTGTAAACATAAGTCCAAATTTAATTATGGTAATTTTGAAATTACATAGTTATTACTGTAACCTTTCAGATAGATATATAATGTTTCTTTAACTTTATCGTTTTTCTACATATTTTCTTAATACTTTATAACTTAATACTCCTTTATTTTAATTTTTTCTTTCTTCTTTGCTAGGGTGTTTTTTTATTCTGCAATTTATTTTATCTGCAATTTTTTATCGGCAATTTCCGTTTTAGTCTTTAAATATTCCTATCTATCTAATATATCAATCGGCCCTCACATGCATATCATGCATGTATATTTACTTTTATTTTACTATATGCATTTACTTACATACTTACTTGCTTTATTCTGAATTTACAGATACCGGCCATTCTTTCCCCTTAAAAATTAAATTTTTTATTTTATATTTTATTTTTATTTTTTATTTATTTATTTTTTATTTTGTTGTTTATTTTTTTATTTTTTATTTATTTATTAATTAATAAATTTATTTATTTCCATTTAGTGTCTTTTAACAACTCTTGCTGACATTTTCTGAAGTAATAACCTGTACATTTTAATTGACCTATTTTTGCCCTATATTTTTTCGCGCCTTTAACATTTTTTTGTCTGGGTCATTTTGACATTTGCTTTTCTACTTTATATCAAATTTTATCACCATTTAATTTTTTCCTCTTCTTCTTTCCTGCTTTTTCCCTCTTCTTCTTCCCTGATCTTTCTTATTAACATTATGTATCGGCAGTCGTGTGAAAAGCATATCTTATTTTTCTTTTATTAACGTTATTGGAATTTTTCCCCCTTTTCCTTGTACATATTTGTGAATTATTCCATGGATTTCGGCCGTTTGGATTATTTTGGACCATCTTCCAATTACGTGATTTCCTTGGTTTTACTTGTGCAAATTGAATTAACTTCCTTAGAGTTATATTTGTGGATTTTATCGTCATTCACCTGACTATCAATTCATATGTAATCACCCTTTTCTTCACCATATTCCCCCTGCTTCACTTTTTGTTATCAAGTAAGATCTTTGACTTACTAACAGTTTCATCAAATACTTTTGTATGCAAAATCCGATCCCGCATTTTGCTAATTCTTACCCTCTGATGAAAAGGAAAGTATTTCTTCGAAACTCCGCGGATTAAGGACTATTTACTTATCAATTGTTTCCTTTTCAGATTAAATATGTTTTTAACTCTTTTTCAAAGTGTTTTTAACATGTTTTATTAACTGTTTGCTCTTATTATAAGTTCTATCTCCTATTTGGTTTTATCGAGTTTTGACATCTTGTTGAGATTACTTTATAATTATTTATTCTTTAATATTTATAATATACTTTAGTTTTACCATCTTGGATCATTTTGGTAAATTTAATTGTAATTTTTATTATATATATATATATATATATATATATATATTCATTATTATTAATAAATTCTTTATACTTATTACTAAATTAGTTACTATAGTTACTAAATTATTATTATTATTATTATTATTATTATTATTATTATTATTATTATTATTATATTTGAAGCCGGGAATAAGGGAAATCCTCTGGAAATGAATCCGATCCCTTTCCAGAGAGACGTTGATAAACGAAATCAGACTTATTATTATTACCCATGATAATTGACTATACTATTATTTGAATTACTTTGCATATATTATTATTAGTATTAGTAGTTGTAGTAGGAGGCGCAGTAGTATTAGTAATTTGTCATCTTTATCTGAATCATGACTTTTCAACAGCCTTAATAAGCTATGATTCTGAAACACTAATACTCACTCCTATATTTGTTTTTATAATGTCATCGAGTTTAACACTTCACAGAAATATCTGTTTCGTTCCGTTTAGACAATTTCCGTAATAAAAGCTTTCAAGGACTGATTTTTTTTCCGCTTAGCCTGAACTTAATTACTTGAAAATTTAATTTGAAATCACTTTTTCTAAATAAGTCCATGATGAAGGTTCGCATACTGGATTTGTCTCTTTTTAATATTAGGGCCCATTTGACTTTGGGCAACTGCACTGCCTGAAAAAAAAAACAATGTCCATTATTTCCGCTGTTTATAAGATAGGTTTCTATATACATCGTCACACTGAACTATTTTGCATTTCGGTCAACTTGAGAGGATTTTCATGCAAGCTGAAATATTTTGGGTTTTTTTTGTTTTTTTAATATATTTTTTTAAACATCCAACATTTTTCACTTTTTATTTTGGCAATTTATAACTACAATAAATTGCGGTTTCGCTTAATGCCTTAACTAGCACATTCTATCATTGCTACAAATATAATTCGCTGATTTCGTTATGCCTTCTGAGAAGAAGAACAAGAATAGCTTCCTTTAAAACTCCGCGGATTAAGGACTTTGTAAAGAAATCATAGAGATACTGTAGTACCGAGCTATTTTTTAACATTTTTGTTTTTGATAAATATAAACATTAATACTTATATTGGATTATAATGCTCCTTATCTTTGGGTTGAGAATATTGTGAAATGATATACAAACTGCCATTAGCGTATCAAGCGATACTTTTTATGTAAAAACAAAATCGAGTTTAGGCTAGTAGGCGATGTCAAAACATCGTTAATTTATTACCCGCACAGCCGCAGCCAAATAGTGTAGTGGTTTGTGCGGGCGGGTTTCGATCCTGGCTTGAGATAGTTGTCTTTCTAGTCGCACTGATTAGCTGTGAAACAATACTGCATGTGGATGACTATATATATATATATTTATATATATATATATATATATATATATATATATATATATATATATATATATATATGTATATATATATATATATATATATTCTGTAAGGGCTGACGAGGTTGTTGAATCGTAAACACGGTCCAACATCCGAAACATATGTAACCAAACAGATAAAACGGTAATAAAAAATAAAACACATATTTGCTCTGCAATAGTATTGAGCACTCTCTACAGGTTTTTACTAATTACCAGTTTTACCATATATATATATATATATATATATATATATATATATATATATATATATATATATGTATATATATATGTATAGATATATATATATATATGTATATATATATATATATCTATTTGTATATATAATTTTTTGCATGCAAATTTCCGATTTATAGTCTTTGTTTATATATATATATATATATATATATATATATATATATATATATATATATATAAACAAAGACTGTACACCTGAAACATACTTTTCAACAGAATATGTCCAATAAAGAAAGGTGGTGAAATATCCTTATTCCGCGGGGTTTCAAAGAATGTAAAGCTCTTTTTATAAGAAGAAAGAAACTAGTTAGCAGATACTAAAGATCGAGCTTTTTTTCTTTTTGGTTGAGATAAATATAAGCATTAATACTTATATTGAACTGAAGTTTACAACGGCATTTAACTAGTAACCTTCCCTTATTCGTTGCTTGATTATATATATATATATATATATATATATATATATATATATATATATTAAGTAATGTGATCTATAATTTAAAAGCTTTAAAAAAATTTTTAAATTAAAAATCAAAAGTTAATTAAATTAAAAATCAGTTTCATAAGAAGGAACAACAACAAAGTCAATTATCTGTACGATCGTTTCGGAAATCCGTGCTTTTTATTTGTGGTATACATGAAGTCACGTAGAACAATTATACATAGTTTTTTTGGTAAGCACGGTCTCCTCATCAGCAAATTTAGGAGGATTTCTATTGAATTGAAAAGACACCAAAAATAAACCTAACATTAACAGTAAGGCAGATGAATCTGAAAAATTGAAGTAAAAGGTTTGGATTTAAAATTTATAAGAAAATTAATAAGAAAATTGGTATAGGTTAGAGATAGAAATGAGTAGAAAAAAATATATTTTGAATTTTCATAATAAATTTGATTTAAAAATATATAGATATATAATTACCTTTTGGTTTTTCTTTTTTTGAAATCAGGAACTGTATTTAAAGTAGTCATTTAGATGTTTGCTATAGCTTTTTATTTTATTGAATGATTAATTTTAAAAAGGGCGACGCTCGTGCAGTAAATTGTTTCCGTTAGCGTATTTTGATTTAGAGACGCTACAGTTAATATCTATAGAGAGAGAGATTTTTTTTTTTTTTTTGCAAGTTTTTAAGGGGAGATAATTGTCATGGCTTTATTTATTATTTGATTTACGAGTCTAAGGGCGGTAATTGGTTTAACTTAATTTATTAGAAAAAAAAATCTATTTTTACTAATGAGTAATTTTTAATGATTTAAGGTGGTTTATATTTATTAAATTTAAACCAACGTTTATGATTACACGATAGAATCTCGTGTCTTGAATTTACTAGTTTGGTTGTGCTTTTTATATCTTCATATTTTAAAATTTTTAGGGTGTCTTTTGTACATAATGTACACAATTTATCTCCTGGTTTATATGATTTGCAAGTCTCAATTATTTGCCATTTTAAGTTGAAAGAAATATTGCTATTTTTTAGTTGCCAAATATAGTTGGATAGAGTAGTTTGGTTTGATAGAGAGTTATTTTTAAAAGAATGTTTGTGCGTTGAAATTCTATGTTTTATTGGGCCAGATGTGGAACCAATATATATTACCTCTTGATTATTATGATTATTTTCCGTCAATTATCAATCGAAATAATACTTTTAAATATTTATTTGTTATTCCTATTAGTCGGTTAGTTCAATTCCGTTAAAGTGTATGTCTGTGTGTCCGTGTGTCGGTATACATTTTTCTACCAATAACTCTGTCAATTTTCAGTTTACAGACTCGAAATTTGGCATAAGGGGTATTGTTTGGAAGAATCTTTTTAATCAGTTTTCGGCCAAAAATTTTGCTGTTAAGGGGTCAAAGTTCAACGATTTGACCTTTGAGAACTCTGCTAAACTCCTTCGCCAATTTTAGATCTAAACACTTGAAATTTTAGATATAGATTATTAGAGAGGGATCTAACTTTATAATTCTATTTGAGCCCAAAAAATCAATGCTAATAGGTCAAAATTGGGGTCAAATTAAAAAAAAGATTGACGTCTGCGGTTTCTACCAACTTTCTCTATGGCAGTTAAGGAAGACTATTATATAGAAAGGCATTACCGTACATTATTCATATAGGTACGTAAAGTTATAAACAGTACAAAGGGCCCGAGCAAAGCCAGGCGGAACTGCTAGTATATATATATATATATAAGTGAAATTGTCCGTCTGCTTGTGTGTCTGTGTACATTTCCCTAACAAATAACTTAATCAATTTTCGGTCTAGAGACTCAAACTTTGACAAAAGGTGTATTGAGATGTGGGAAAATTTCTTTTCCGCCATAGATTTGGCTGTCAAAGAGTCAAAGTTCAATGATTTGATTTTTGAAAACTCTACAAAACTCCTCCGCCAATTCGGGTCTAAACACTTGAAATTTTAATGTAGGTATGTTTGACATGAATCAAACTTTTTTTATGGGGTTAAAATTGGGGTCATGTTAAAAAAAAATGACCTCTCCGGTCTCTACCTAATTACTCAGCACATTTCATGCTTAAACATTTGAAATTTTTCATAAAGCGTATTCAGAGATAGGTGAAGCGTTTTATCGGTTTGGGTTGAAAATTTGAGCTTCAAATGGGTCAAACTTCAAAAGATTTTACCTTTGTTATGTCTAGCAAACTACTCAGCCAATTTTGGGCGTAAACATTTGAAATTTATACATAACTAGTATTCTGGCATGCTGCAAGCATTTTAATCAGTTTTGGGGCGAGAATTTGGCTGCCAAAAGGTCAAAGTTGAAAGAGTTGGCCTTTACAGATTCTACCAAATTCCTTCGATAATTCTGGGTCTAAAGTCTTGAAATTTTAGATGTAGGTCATTTGGACACGGCTAAAACTTCGTATGTTGATTTGAAACCAAAAGTAATTAAAATTAAGGGGTCAAAATTGGGGTAAAAGTTTAAAAAATTACCTTTGCGGTCTCTACAAAATGACTCAGACAAATTTTATATCTAAACATTTGAAATCTTACTTGAGGTGTATTCACAAGTAGGGCAAAAAGTCGGGCTTAACTGCTAGTACACACACACACACACACACATATATATATATATATATATATATATATATATATATATACACACAAACGAGGGTTGTTTTATAAAAACATTTATTTTTTTAACTCAAAAAGTGAAATAGCCTAAAAAACAGGAGTGGTACCATTAAAACGTACGCCATTTTGTGCGTCATTATTTATATTTTCACACGTTCACTACTATTCTGAGTGCAATTTTGTCAGAAATTCAACGATGCATTTTTGATTGCAACGAACGCCCATTACATGGTTTGCACCGTCAATATCTTCAACAGAAATATTACATTTTCAAATTACGAATCCATGAGTTCAGTCATTATAATAATGCAATTTAATATCCCCTCTAACCCACTCGGGCGGAATAAAAAAATGGAAGTATTACTTTTGGAACGATATATATCTCTACTATTATATTTGTGTGCGTGCGTGAATTCTTTTCTTATATGTTCCGAAACGGTTGAGCCTATCGTTTGCAAATTTTACCCAAAGATTTTTTATATGTCTGGCTGTGTTCTTAGGTTTCATACAGAAATTCGTTCGAGAAATATCGAATATCGAAATAATCTGATCCTAAAAAATAGTCTCTGTTTTGGATAGGGCAAAAATAATTTTCACCTTGGAATATTTTACGTTGCGCGGCAAGGGAGATAATAAAATCTCAACAAATAATTTCTTCTTAAGAAAAAAGCATTGTCATCTGGAAACATAGGTCACTGATAGAGCATTCGAATACAGATCGAATGATCCCGTGTTCAAACCCGCGTGTACCTCACCATTTTATTTCATTTTTTTTTAAATGAATTCAATTTACGGTAAGAGGAGATGCCATTTAAAATTGCCGCAAATCATTTCATCATTTGCATATTTGAAAACTAAACATGATTAAAAGTGAATTTGCAGGACATTCATCGTCAAGCGCAAATATCAGTTGGCGTGATATTGTAAACAAACATAGACGGATAGTGAAGAACTACATTATCATTATTATTTTGTATTTTTAAAATTGTTTTGAGATTTAGGCAACGGAAGCAAGTTATTCTTCGTAGTATATAATAGTTACTACATCATTGATTCTAAAATAATACATACACAATCTGCATAAATTAAGACATCATTCCTAAGCGTATTGCACGACCGGGCAATGCCGGACGTCCAGCTAGTTCCATTATAAATCAGGAGGAGTGTAACGGGATATTGCTAGGGTAAAAATGCAACATAGCTTATATTCGCCTCTTTTTCCCTTGTCCGATGCAACCTAAAATATTCCCCCGTAAAAAAATCCATCTTTTTCATCTATAAGAAATAAAGGGTCGGATTTTTTCTCAATTTTCGATACTTATCGGATGCATTCCTATAAAAACATATCTAAGAACACTATCAAACATAAATTAGCTTTGCGTAAAATTTGCAGAAGATAGGCTCAGTCGCTTCGGAACCCACAAACACACACATACACAAAGTGGCTTTTAGATAATAGTAGATAGAGATAGAGATATAGACTTTTTTTTACATAGGAATCACCTATTATCAAGGTCTGGAGGCCACTCGAGGATAAGGGTTAATGAGTATACATTAGTCATTGTGAGTATAGCGTAGTAAACATAAGTAGTGGGAATTTTGTAAATTGGATTAATTAGGGGCACGGTTCATCAAAAACTTGTTTACGTTGGACTTGAAGACAATCAGATTTTAGTCAGCTGGAAAGCAGGCAATCGGAAGAGAGTTTCACAGGCGTGCAGTTCTAAGAAAGAAGCTTTCTCCGTGGAATCTACATTTAGGTCTAGGCACGAACAAGGAGTGTGGGAAATTATTGATAGTGGTTCTGGCCAAATGTGTTTTTAAATTGAATTTTAAATAACATAGCAAGGTTTTTTACAGATCTAAATTGTATTCATATAAGATATCCATAAACATTCTCTTAATATGAACAAATTAAACAAACGACGGATATGGTATTATATACCCGGATGTTATGTCACAGCATAATACATCTTAAGAGATTTTGGCTAATATTAAAAACATATAAAAACAAGCGTCGATTGATGCATAGAAATATATAAAAGGGGGGAAGAATTACTCTTGCATGATCAAAATATTTTTCACAAAAGCAAATACATAAAAAATGCTTCAAAGTTTCATATCAATTTTCTTGTTAACTAGAAAACCGTACGCCTTTGTTTGGTTGTAAATACGCGTAAATACTATATTTTAATTAATGTTATCTTCTTATATTTTATAAACAGAAATACCGTAGGTATTAAATGTAAAGTTAAATTCCTTTAAAAATAATGAAGTAAAAATAACAAACAAAAAAATAGTAAAGTAAAAAATAAGAAAGAAATGCGCGATCTAAGATCGAAACCAAAACAAAATAAATTTAGTGAAGCACGGCAACCATTAGACCAGCTGGAAACAATTTTTAAAAACTGTTTTCTAAACCTACTTATTCTTTACATTAAGAAGGTGTAATGTTTCACGACTGCGTATGCGCGGTCGTGAGGCCTGGATGACTTCAAGTCCAATGTAAACAAGTTCCTGATGAACCGCCCTCTTAAATAAGACACTTTATCTAATCTCTAACACTAACGTACGGTACGCACAATAACCGAGTGGCCTTCGGGGCCTTGATAAGTGGTGACTACCTTGTAAAAAAAAAAAAAAGTTCACAAACAGGTAAAAATACATTGACCTCCCCATGTGCTTATTTTTCTCCCCTTAGCAGCCCTTTTTCCAGATTATACCAAATGAAAACGTTTTCCACATGTCTGAATAAAAAATATACCAAATTTTCAGTCTGACTAAAAGGTTGAGAAGTGTCCTCACACATACACACACGTTGTCACTTTTATTAAAATACTAGCAGGCGTCCCGGCTTTGCCCGGTCGTAAAATACGCATAAATATTATATTTTAATTAATGTTGGCTTCTTAATAATTATAAAGAGAAATACCCTCTGGTATTAAACGTAAAGTTAAATTCCTTTTAAAAAAATTGAAAGAAACTGAGACATATTCATGTGAGTATTATGTTTTTTTGTTTTTTTTCAAAACAGTTTACTTCTTGTAAATAAATAAAAAAAAATATTCTAGCGGAGATCGAAATCAAAATTCAAAAAGAGTTAGTCAAGTAAGATAACCATTAGATTAGCTTGATATGCTCTTTAAAACGTGTTTTCAAACCAACTTATACCAAACATCAGGACCGCGCATGTCCATTCGTGAAACAGTTGAAAAAGATAAAATCCGATCATCCCCACTTTCCAATTTTTCAATTTTGACTCCTTAACAGCCCTTTTTGTTCCGGATGAAAACTCATTAAAAAAATTCTTCACGTGTCTGAATACTCCATATACCGAATTTC
This sequence comes from Euprymna scolopes, assembly GCF_053919585.1. Taxonomy (NCBI): domain Eukaryota; kingdom Metazoa; phylum Mollusca; class Cephalopoda; order Sepiida; family Sepiolidae; genus Euprymna; species Euprymna scolopes. Next base: position 165,544,073 of record NC_136482.1, on the reverse strand, counting down.
AAGTCTGCAGATCACAAGTCTGTTGAGTGTATAGGTTGAAAAGTGTCCTCATACACACTCATTCTCACTTTTATAGATAATGACCTACTCTAACTAATCAGATGGAAACGGATATTGTAAATAATTGCACCAAAAATGGAAAACAAATGGAGTGGCAATATTAACGTCTTACACAGCCATAACATCCCACGTGCTTTTGAGAATGCATTCGAGATGTTCCAGAAAGCTTAGTATTTAAAATCAACAGTAGGTTCTTTGGATGTGATAATGAATGTTTCTACTTAGAACATAATTTAACCATAATACTTGACGTTTACATTTTAAACTTTAATTCAAGACATTGCAATAAAATAATTCTATAAAACCAACAGTAGATTCTCTACAGTGTAATGTAGACTACAATGCATTCACTGCGAGGAGGCATGTTAAGTTTCCTCCAGGTGTATCACGGTGGGACCACCAAATAGAACAGGCGCTATCTTCAATCAATGCTCACATGGAACCATAGAGAGTTAACGTCTCTATCCACTGCGCCACGGGCCTCGAAGGGGCGATCAAGGTTGGATTTTATTGTCTTATAAATCCACGTTTATTTATTATTCGATCTACCATGGTCAGATCCGTACCGAATTATATATATATATATATATATATATATATATATATATATATATATATATATATATATATATATATATATATATATATATATTTAATAGAAATGGTAATTAATAAAAGCCTGAAGAAAGTGATCAATACTGTTGTAGAGCAAATATGCGTTTTACTTTTTAATACCGTATCTTTCTGTTAAGTTACATTATTGTTTCAGCTACAAGGCCGTTTTTTTTTGGCCGTCTGTAGCTTCCTCGGACTTTTACTTTTTTCTGTTAAAGTCTGAGGAAGCTACGGACGGCCAAAAAACGGCCTTGTAGCTGAAACAATAATGTAACTTAACAGAAAGATACGGTAATAAAAAATAAAACGCATATATATATATATATATATATATATATATATATATATCACTGTGAGCTGTGAAACAGCGAAACCGTACTGTATGTTGATGACTATATATATATATATGTATATATATATATATATATATATATATATATATATATTTAATTGGAATTCATTATTGAGATGAGTATTTTTTATTTATTTATTTATTGCGGACTCATCTATATTAGCTGTTGTTTCACGACGTTTCGGTCAACTATTCCTCTGGCTCTTCGTCAGGTGGTAACCGCGACGGGATATGAACTTCGAATCTCCTAACTACATCTTTAGCAAATACTGTTTTCCACAGTTGTTGCTAAATAAGCCTCTGACCGGCTTTGAGTAGGATTGAAACTACTATCTGAAAGCGTAGATTCAACAACAACTAAAAAAGATGAGGATAATAGTCCACAATAAATAAATTAATAAAGAATACTCATCCCAATAATGAATTCCAATTAAATAATATATAATTATAGATTTGTGGAATAATGGACGATTTCACTGATTTCGATGAAAATAGAATATGGGAGGGTAAAATATTCGTTGATCATCATTCGATTCCGAGCAACCTCAGTTCTCTCTACTAGTATGTATATATTTATGTAAACGTGCGTGTATGCGTGTTTATAGATGTGATTTTCTGTCATCCATCTGCTCTGTATTGTAATGTCTGTATTCCGAATTGTGGATCTCGGGTTATAGCGTGTATGCAAGAGAGGAAAGGTCCTAAGCATTTCACACGTGAGCAGAGCGGATCATTTTTTCGCGTCTAGTGATGCATGAACGATCTTTTTGCCAAAGATATCTTCTTCCAACACAACCGGCGTGAATGTCCATTGATAGGCCAAAGAGCAAACGAGACAAACAACAACAAAAACTGATCGCCGTTCGATTATTGTTTGCTGTTCTTTGATGCTATGAAGTAGTAGCAATTAATTTCGCTCGCGTGTTTGTTATTTTAAATTATTTTTAGGGTAATAAAAAAAAGAGGAGAGTAAAAAAATTGTATATTATAAGACATGTCGAAATAATGGCTGAATATGTATAGTTTTGTTGGATAAACAATGTTAGTGTTTTACTGACAGTCTAGTTAACAAATTATTTTACTAGTCTGTTAACTAATCCCGTTTTTTTTTTTTTCACTGTTATCTATTCAATTGAATTCCCGGCGTTGCCCGGATGTTTGGAGGTGTGTTGAGCAAAAAAAAAAAAAAAAAAAAAAATTATTATTAATATATATATATATATATATATATATATATATATATATATATATATATATATATATGATGGACTCTCTCGTCGATTTCGACTTATGAGGTTCGGACAACCCATATTTCTAAACCTCATTTATGCTTTTGCCTCTGATGACTTTTTAGTCCAGCAAGGGACTTGCAGACAAGGCCACAAATAGAACATGAATGTGGATTTAATGCTGCGGATATTGGTGCGGCTGGTAGTCGTGTTGCTCTTACTCTGTTTTCTTTCAGTTGTCTTAAGCTTTCAGATTGAAACCTCTGGAGACCTTCAAAACACCTTGATCTCCATCCTTTTCGGTCATTCACCTCATCTTCAAGGCTCCTGTATGGTATGTTCTCTGCAGACAAGTTACTCTTCAACTTGTCCTTGTACCTAAGCCAAGGACGTCCGACAATTCTTTTACCACCCTCAAATTGACTGTACATCTCAATATATATATATATATATATATATATATATATATATATATATATATATATCTATATATATATATATATATATATATATATATATATATATATATATATATTGAGGAACATGATTCATAATTTATAATTAATAATCGGTTTCAAAAGGAAGACCAAACAAAATCAATAAAATTGTACGATCGTTTCGGAAACGATGTTTTTATTAAGATAAACATTAGCAAAAAGAGTGGGTGTGGGTTTAAAGACACCAAAAATAAAACAAGCATCTTTTAAGTAAGGCAGATATATCTGGAAAATATTTAAAATATAAAGAAAAACAATTACTTATGTTCATGTTGCTGAACAAAGTAAAATAAAATAAAATCGGGTGGAAAGGTAAGGTTAAGAGGGGACATCTTTAATATTTCTAATATAAATACATTTTTTTATTCGTCCGCCTTTAAAGGCCGTAAGTATCATAGTCAGATTTTTAGTTATAAATTATGAATCATTTTATTCAATTTTAAAATAGCTCTAGGATATCTATGCCTATTGAGCTTATCATATATCCACATTATAACGAACACTGTTTTCTTTTTGTTGTATTAATGTATTTACTAATACATTAAAATAAACTCCGCTCTTTAGACTGTTTGTTCTAATTCTTGTAATATATATATATATATATATATATATATATATATATATATATATATATATATAAGTTTGTTTTTATTTCAGTTATTACGTATGTATTAATTTATTTCCCTAATTGTTTTACACTTGCCCCCCCCCTAGCCCCCGCCGCAAATTACTGTTAAAATGTATTATTGTAATTTATTTTTGGCTATTTGCGGTTTGAAATTCGCTTACCATTTGCAATTACAGAAATGCTCATATATTCTTCTTCTTTTTCTTCTTCTTCTTCTTCTTCTTCTTATTATTATTATTATTATTGCATTTGAAAAGACGGCTATATCAAAGGGAGATCACTCATCTCATATTTCTGTCCAAACTTGGCAGATTGGCCTTTGTAAAAGCCAAATTTCATGAATTTGACCGTTTTTGTTAAAAAAAAGTTTGAACTTAAGACATTACATTTGGACTTTGCAAAGTGTAAGGTACGGACTAACCAAGGGAAAATCAGCAGAATATTTAGACCACATTCAAGCACAAACAACAAAGACAAACGATAGTTAGGAAAAACAAATTTCACATATTATCATTTTGTGAACGAAAAAATATTATGCCTTACATTTCTACGAGGGCAGTTCTAAAAGTAATGTTTACTATTTTTAACTAAAGAAACTTGAAGAGCTACGAAGACGGGAGTAGTAGCATTGAAACAAGCAACTTCTATACTACAGAAGTAGACTTTCTCTCATATATACTCAGCACCATTCTCAATGCACTTTTGCTAGCTACGGGATAGTGGCTGCGTATGAGCGTCTGGGGCGCGATTTGTAACTAACATCTCTATCACCATTCTGAAATCGAAAATCCCATTTTCGATTTCAGAATTGACAATTTCTTACTGTGCTGACATTGGCTTCTTAAACGTTCAGCACGCGCCGATGAATGTTGATCGGTTCAATTGTTTTTGTTTTCTGCATGGAGGAATCCAATGGTGCGTTTCTGTTCTTGTCATATGTTTTGATAGGGTTTGCTTCTTAGAGTTTCACACCGTCAATATCTGCAACAGTGCGATGAAACTTTCGGGTCAGTCATGCAACAGTTCTGTAAAATGTTACTTTTCATATTTCTTTACATTCAAAACTAAGCATACCGTCACAAGTGGGATTGTCAATTAGGGACCAGATTTATAGCGATGTACCAATTTGGTCGGTTGGTTGGTTGGTTAGTTGTTTTTCTTTTACGGCATATCAACCCTTTACAGGTTATTTAATGCCGAATCCAATGATTTTGAAGAAATTTTTTTAATAGAATATATTTGTTGTGTTCAATTCGGTTTCTATTTAACCCATAGTTGGGACTCTAACAGGTACTACCACTCCGGGTCAGAGTGGACCTGGGAGCAATGAAAATTAAAGGGTGGCTCGACACTCCCCAAAGCCCGCAAGCTGGGGCCTCACCATCGGATATAGTTTAAGGTCATATCCAAGATCAACCAATTTGGAAGTTGTGCAGCGAGATACTTGTTCACATTACATTTGAATTTCTGCATGTTGTTACATCAATTAAAGCAGGAAACACGGAAGGAATTCCAAAAGAAAAGCGGTCCGAGCGAAACCCCACATTAGATTAAAAATTGTTCTGTCATTCCCAGTGTTCTATAATGAAATGTGGGGTTTTGCTGTCTGTAGGGTTAGCCGCGTTTATTTGCGTTGTGGGAACACATGTGCAGCAAGTTTGGCGGAACTCAATTCGGTAAAGTGCTTTTAACACACTCATAGGAATGCAATATTGCGGTGATGGGACAGGAGTTGGAGATTGGTTGAGAGTGTTGCACCTATTAGGTTAGAGACCATTTCATTTTTATTCTTCTCAACGGAGATACGCTAATGGATGCTGCATCTGTTCGGACGAGACAACAATGCTGGTTTGTAGAGATATGAGATAATGGTAAGCGCGAGAAGCATTTAAACCTTGTAGAAGGAGTCCGCCATTTTTACAACAGAGTTAGCAGCATGTAAGATATATTTCCACTTCGTAACAGCGGGTTTCTCTCAAAATAGTAAAATACAAGAACTGACCCTTTCACTGCTTTACTGGCTCCATCAGTCTTTGACATACTATGGATACCCACAAAGGAATGCCTGCGCGTGAAATCTTTGTGGCAGCAGGAGGCAATCTCCAACCACATCTCTTCTGGATCGACATTGTTAAATACCAGTAGCAAGTGAAGTATATGTACAGGACAACTGAAAACAAACGCCGGGATAAGTGGCGAGAACATACAGCGCCTAGAATTCCCAAATGGTCACCCATCTGGTACTAACCAGGCTCAACGTCGCTTAACTTCGGTGATCTGACGAGAATCAGTGTGTCAACGTGATTGTGTCGTATATAGTAATCTCTGCTAATTATAATCATTGCCGATAATTCGGAGGGAGAGTATTAGACTCGTTGTTTTTACAACGAGTCTAATACTCTCACTGCGAATTATCGGGACCCTGATGTCGTAAGGTTCGAAAATCAGCCCGACAGAAACTGGGCCATTTCGCTGGCCTTTTTGTACTGGACAGATACAAATGTTCTTCGTAGCCCTAGGAAGTCCACCCTCACAGACCGTACCTCCCGACTTTCGGGACTAGCAAGTTTATCGCATGTTGTCTGAAGTGCCTTCACCGGGGACTTTCAAAGGTTTATTTTTTGCAGGGCAAAGTGCTCCTCCTCCTTGAGCACTGGTCAGTTTTCCACTTTTCGACCTTGTGTCACATCGGTTTTGCGATGCGAAGGGGATTAGTACCGAATTATCGCGACCCAATGTGAGCCTACTGAGTATCTAACTGTTTTTGTAATCACTTTTTGTACAATATATTCTTTCAACTTGAAACTGTTGTTCGAGACTTTGTGATGATTTCCTGAGACATTTAGCATTCCCACATAATTTTCAAATTGATTATAACTGTTTTACTATTTTTAATGTAATAGGAAGTGTTCTTCTTTGGTGGTACGATAATCTAGTAAGGCCTTAAGCATTAGTAATTTTTACTGAATCGAAACTACTTGTAAAAGTTATTCCATGAAAAAATCCAACATTGCCACGAATAGTAAAACAGAACTGTATGACTTTTCAAGCTGCAAACGTAAAATTAATGTGTGAAAGTCAAATGAGTAGCCGTACAGAAAAAAAAAAGAACGAAAAAAGAACGGACAAATTTATGCGTGTGGGTCACTTCAAGTAAATCTCACCGCTGGTCAGCTCTTGAAAATGTGGGTATGTGTATATAAACGTATTGTTTATTTACCGTCACTGTTTTAGGGTGAGTTTGAGAAATCGCACCTGTTTGCCCTTGCAGCTAGTCTACAATGTCTCGAAAGGTCAAACACGTGTGTGGTCTATATAGCTGCCAATGTCCTTTTCGCAGACAGCATCTTACACCAGCTTAGCGAAAATTGTATATCTATCTCGGACCCGACTTGAAGCGAGACATGGAAATACACGTCAACCGCTTTAAACAGGTTCTACATCGTATATTATAAAGAAACTATGTATAAATACATAATAGTAAACTAAAGAGGATCATCCAATATAACGAAAAAAAAACGTAAAGTCTAATAGAGGATTAATTAAAATGAATGATTAAATGAATATGGATATCAGTTCTTTTTCAGATGAATGCAATTCCACGACCCATATAAACACAGTTGTATTTTCTTTTTAAATAAACAGAAAAAAAGGTTCGCCGTTTTTCTTCTTGGCCTTTGGGCCAAGATCTTTTTTTCTGTTATCAAAGTGTAGTATTTGTTCCGGTAGATAGTGTGAAAAAAGCTTCAACCAGAACTTGCTCCCATACTTACGCTGTTTAAGCGTTGCCTTAAGGAGAAGTGCTTTCCGACTCCCTGGAAAACCTCATCAGTATGCCCTGTATTTACGGATTCAGGTGATAAGTCATCTCCCTCTTAGTACAGACCAATACGTCTCCTGTATGTTATGAGTAAGTTGCTGGAATCCATATTAAATAGAGAAATAGTCAACCACCTCAGCAGAAACAACCTTCTAAGTGACACACAATATGGTTTCCGTTCTGCAAGATCTACCGCAGATGTGTTAACGGTTATATCTCACAGGATTAGTGAATCTCTTGGTAAAGGCTTCCTTTCTAGGACAATTGCTCTTGACATATCAAAGGCCTTCGACAAAGTATGGCATGAGGGTCTACTTCACAAGATTTCCAGCTACGGTATAACTGGAAATGTTTTCTCAATCATTAAATCATATCTCTCCGATAGGCTCGTAAGAGTAGTGGTCGATGGACAAAAATCAGATTCCTGCAGTATTAATGCTGGAGTCCCTCAAGGGTCAATCCTGGGCCCAACTCTCTTCCTGATCTATATCAATGACCTCCCTAAACACATACTTAAATCATTCGTTGACATATATGCTGATGACGCGCCCATCTACGGCAACATATCAAAGGCTGTAAATGACAAAGTTCTCTCTGATTCTCTCTCCTCTGATCTTGAGCGCGTGGTTCAGTGGGGGAAGACGTGGCTGGTTACCTTTAATGCATCTAAAACCAAACTCCGATCTTTACATCATCAATGCTCTGATCCCCATCTGGCATCAATTGTGATGGATGGCTCTCGTCTGGGTGAGGCCCCGTGTTTTGACAAGCTTCTGGGTTTGACCTCTACTCCTGATCTGAAATGGAACACGTACATCAAGTCTGTTGCTAAGGTCGCTGGAAAGATGGTGGGATCCTTCTACCGCTCCACAAGATATCTCACTACTGATGCAATTCTCTATCTATATAAAAGCCAAGTACGTCCAAGGATGGAATACTGCTACCATATCTGGGCAGGAGCTGCTAAAAACAGCCTATCCTGCCTTCACAGAGTACAAAATAGACTTCGTGGCTTAGTGGGGGATGCCCTTTTCTCTACCCTGCAACCTCTCTCCCACAGAAAGACGTTGCGTGCCTATCCTTGTTTTATCGTTATTTCCATGACAGGTGCTCGTCTGAACTCCAATCTCTGGTCCCTCCTCGTCAATCTTTCACGAAAAACACTCGTCTAGCTGAATCCACTGTGAAAAATTTCCTCCACTCTTTATTTGTGCCTAAATCAAAAGGTAGATTCCATGAACAAAGCGTCTTTCTTAGAACTGCACACCTGTGGAACTCTGTTCCGTCTGCCTGCTTCCCACCTGACTACAACTTGGATGTGTTCAAGTCCAACGTAAACAAATTCCTAATGAACCGCCCTCTTAAGTAAACCCTTCATTAAATCTCCACACTAACGTACTGTACTTGCAATAACCCTTATCCCTGAGTGGCTTCCGGGCCTTGATAAGTGGTGACCACCGTGTAAAAAAAAGATACTGCAATCAAAGATCATATGTGGGGAAAACCGCACATATCAGACCACTGCCCTTGAGCTATCAGATTTTGTAAATGTAGAGGAAACCCTTTATACCAATTGTCACTATCCAGTCCCCTCTCGGGGGAACTGGGCTCCCTCCCCTTCACTCTGCACATTAAAAGAGAGCATTGTGCCTTATTTGCTCAGTGGAGAAGCTAATAAATAATTAAATGGAACAAAGGCTTGACTTTTATCTGTTGTGCTTGGCCTTCCGGCCGGAATCAAAGATTGATACATGCAGCAATCTGTGTGTACGAAAAGGTGCTAAATTTGAATACGTTTTCCCCGCCTAGGTGTGGAACACACAGTTCCGTCAAATATAACTTAATCTTAAGCTAGCCAAGTGAGTGATCCATCCCTAGGAAGTCCCCAAGATACCCTCCCCCTCCTAACTGCACTGCCCACCCGGCCCTCAGTGGCCCGGGCGACAAGATCAAACTGTATTATCTGTTATGACAGATACTTCAAGCAAAGACCATATGTGCGGGTAACCCCACATATCAGACCTTGGTCAATGTAGGGGCAACACTTCATACCAATTGTCAATATCCAGCACCTATTTCCCACCCATCGGGAGCTGCTCCTCTTTTGCCTTCTCCCTCCCTCCCTCTCCACATTAAAAAAACTGCCTTCTACCTAATTTGCTCAGTGGGGAAGCAAATAAATACATACTGCAAGCAAAGACCATATGTGGGGATACCCCACGTATCAGACCTTGGTCAATGTAGCGATGACCCTACACACCAACACAACTCCCATTTCCCACCTCTCGGGAGCTGGTCCCCTTTCCCCCCTCCCTCTCTCTCCACATTAAAAAACGGCGTTATGCCTAATTTGCTCAGTGGAGAAGCAAATAAATACAACTGCCTCCCGGCCCTCCGTGACCCGGGTGACAAGATCAAGGTGTAGTATCTTTTCCGGCAGACGCTGCAAGCAAAGACCATTGTCCTTGTGGCAATCTTCTGGTCTATGTACGGGCAACCCTACTTGGACCAGCTGGCAAATCACTATCCAGCCCCCATTTCCCACCTCTTGGAAGGTGGTCCCCTTTTCCCTTCCTTCTTCCCTCTCTCTCCACATTAAAAAACGACCTTGTGCCTAATTTACTCAGTGGGGAAGCAAATAAATACACCCTGCCCCTCTTAACTGCATTTTTTTTTCCTTTTCGCCCCTCCTTCTAAATTTCACCTATCTTGGAGAGAAAGAAACCAATAACTAACCCCCACCCATCTCTCATCTACAAAAGTTTCTTTTCTCCATTTCGTCCCATCTAGAGGGCACCCCCACTTAGAGACTGTTCCGCATGAGCTGAGGTTACTTTACAAATCAAGGTGGAACGGGCAGTCTATCAACTAGACGGGGTTGGGAGGATCTTACTAATCACTGCTTGTATTTTTTCTCTCCCACCCTCGACACATGAATTATTGTATTACCGTTATTGTTATCTCTTTTTGTTTTTACGCGCTAATAAAAAAGACGTCACCACGTATGAAAGGGTGAATGCGGTATTATGGTGGAAGAAGATTCTAGTTAAGAGAAACTTTTGTTTAGTTCTGGTGTGACAAGGATTACAAACGACCCCCCCCCTTTGAGCTGGCCTTGTGCCTAAGTTTTTTGTGCAGTGGAAACTTACATTGTAATTTTAGCTTGAATAAAAGATGTAATATCTCAAAGTGTAGTATCTGTTCTGCAGATGCTGCACTTAAAGTAATTTGTCCCGGTCAATGGAGAGGAAACTCTCTATACTGGGACAACAATTATTTTTATCCCAAACAGAGTGCGGCTTTTTCCGTTTTGTTCGGGGAGCTGGTTTAACCCTACATTAAAACGCCCTTGTGTCACATTTTGCTTTTGTGGGAAAGCAAATGAATACTAACAGAAAAAAGGGGTTTTAATACGAATATCAATCCACAAAATAATAAATTTATATGAATATAGATGTATATATACATACATCTGTATATATACCTATTAATATATGCATGAATGCCTATATATATATATATATATATATATATATATATATATATATATATATATATATATATATACATTCATTAGTCACACTTATTAAATTGAGAGGGAACGTCGCTATTACATGTGTTAATCTTATCATTCGTTAAAGCTCTTTGTAATCAGATAGACATCTCATTAATAGAGGTGAATGTGTATGACGAGTTCTACTCATGTCTCGTCTCCGAGATGGTAAGTATTCTCTCTTCGCTTTTCGCAGGGTTGGAGACGAACAAGTGGCAAAGTGGGATGCCAACGGGGTTGGTGGCTTGCGGAGGGGGGTCGGTGTTGTGTATTTAACGAACACTAATTCATTTTCCTTCCGTTCGTTACTTATCACGCGTCAAAACGTCGAGCCGAAAGTTAAGTCAAAACAGCAAGAAACAAAATATTAACTTAGCAACAAAAATGATGAAGATAGAATCAAAGCGAGAAAGTTAAAGATGAAAGAATGAGGGAGCGAGAGGTAGATGATGGAAGGAAATTTATCTACCAGAGAATTTTCAAAATGATTTATGTTCTAGTTTAAGCTTTCAAAATATAGGAAGATGAACCTTGAATCTAAAGTTCAGAGTTTCGTCAAAAGCAATTTTTTTTTGTTTGTTGTTGTTTTTTTTTTTACTTTTCTTGTGATTTTATTTAATTTAATTTTTTTTTCTTTTTGCGGCATATAAACCCTTATGACAATGTTCATTTACCCAGAAAGGTTAACGTTTGTCAGGAAATGCCCTGGGAACAGCAACCAATATGACACTATATGCATTATTACTTAAAAGTCTTTTTAAAGTAGTGAACGCATACCTTGAGTTAGGTTTTTTTTGTTCTCCGGGCGATTTTCTATTCTTCGAGGACGACTTCATTCTGCTGGATTCTGGCTAGGAAGATGGCAGACCTCGTCTTGATGTTTACGGAGATTTAACAACACGCAGCACAGTTATTAAGAATCTTAACTATTTTATTTTTACAAAAAACATTTCACAATATATTGCAATTATAGCAAACAATCTATAACAATTAAACCTAAGCATAGATTCAATGATCAAAGCTTCTTTCTTAGAACTGCACGCCTGTGGAATTGTCTTCCGTTTTCCTGCTTTCCAGCTGTCTATAATATGGTTGTCTTCAAGTCCAACGTGAACAAGTTTCTAATGAGCCGTACCACTTAAGTTAACAAATTTACCGAACTTCCATTACTATTGATTACTATATTGTCCTTTTGACTACTCTACACTCTTTAACCCTTATCCTTGAGTGGCCGATCGGCCTTGATAAGTGGTGACGCCTATGTAAAAAAAAAAAAACAAAGACAAAAAAAAACTACTTATTGTATTGGGAAGAGGGTGTGTGCCCCTCTTATAAGGACAGACAAAACTACGCGTCCTTACCCCATGCTGGTTCTCGAAGAAAGAATACATCCTCGCAATTGCAATGTTGCCCCCTTTCGCGTATCCTTTCGCGAGTGACCAAATCACCTCCTAACTAGGTGGAGGAGGAAGTCACAGCGCAATGGCACTTACGACATAAAGTGTCACACTCTTTTCGAATCACGGTTCTGATTTTTTTTTTGTTTTTTTTTTGTATTATTTGGATTCTTCGGACTGTTGTTCTCATCGTGAGTGATATTTACACAACGTTTCGGGCGACGTAACCTACAACCTTCTTCGAATGTATCTTGTAAAACTCGAAAATCCTTCTGTCGAACTGAATGGAATTTAGAACAGAACTCACTATTTTATCCACAGAGATAGCATCATCTCGTTCCATCAGCCATGACGGGATAGAAGCCTTAAGTTATACGCCATTGTTTTTTAATTGTCACCTTTACTGAAGATTGAACCCTAACCCACCAACAGAGTGTAACATTTACAACCGAATTTAACCATTCTTGCGGATTATATAATGCCGCATCTAATACTTTCGAAAGATATATATGTATATGTATTACATATGTATATGCATATATATATATATTATACATATGCATATATATATATATTATACATATGCATATATATTATATATATATGCATATATATTATATATATGAACGTTTATATATTCAATATATGTACGTATATATATATATTATATATGTATATATTATCTATATATATATGCATATATATTTAATATTTATATATATGTATATGTAATAGATGTATGCATATATATTATATATATAGAACGTTTATATATTCAATATATGTGCGTATATATATTATATATTATATATGTATATATATATAATCTATCTATATATATATATATATATGTGAATTTAATATTTATATATATATGTATATTTTATAGATGTATGCAGAAATATTATATGTATGTATATATATTATATATGTATGTTTATATATATATTATATATGTATTTATTTATATTATATATATGTGTATATATATTATATATATGCATGTATATATATTAATATTTTATTTATGTATGCATATATATAACTTATATATAACTTAATGCATATATAGTGTAAATTTGACCTTTGCACACTCCACCAAACCCATCCTCCAAGTTTGGGTCTAAACACTGTAAATTTTAGATGTAGTTTACCTAAACGTGAGTCTTGTACTGGAAAAGAGTCTTGTACTCGAAAAATAAAACGTTGGTTAGTAAATCCTTATTTTTTATTTATTTATTTATTTTGCATTTCCATTCACCAAACATGGATATAAATATCACTAAAACATCCGCTCGGTCATTTCTTTTTATCGCATTTTAACCCCAACAAGGCATGTTGCCACCTTGATGTAGGGGGCTACTGTCAGGTACATAAGCATCTGGGGTACTGTGTAGGGAGTTGGGCAGCAAGGTGTCGGTTCACGTTACACTTGAACTTCTGCATAACAGTACAGTCGGGGAAGCAGGGACCCGGAAGGGAATTCCAAAGTCTAGCGGTTCTGGGAAATAAACTAATGGAGTAGAAGGCTCTCTTATATCTAGGGATCTCTACTGTGAAGGGGTGGGATTTTTCTGCTTGTCGGGTTTGTTGGGCGTATTTACGTCGAGGGGGCACAAGTGCTTGCAGTTTGTCAGAGCATTCACCGTTAAAGTACTTGTAGAAGATGCAGATGGATGCAACATTTCATCGATGGGACAGAGGCTGAAGTTTAGATGACAGTTCAGGACCTATCAGATTGGCGATTCTCTTTTGAACCTTGTCTAAGAGTGAGAGACTAGTGGCAGATGCACCAGTCCAAATATGACAACAATACTCCATACATGGGCGAATGGTGGCCTCATAGAGGTATAGAATTCTTTCGGGCGTTAATAGCTTACTGTGACCATCCATTTTTGCCCCCTTTCCACTACGGATCGGAGGTCATCCTCTCGTGCTTCTGCCATTTCTTTAGATATGTGTCGTGTCTGTTATAGAGCGTGATGTCATCAGCAGATATACCCATCTCACAGACAATGTTGTCAGGGAGGTAATTTATGAATATAAGGAATAACAGAGGTCCAAGGATAGGCCCCTGAGGCACTCCCGCATTTATATAATATTGTTTAGATGTACGACCGTCAAGGACCACCTGGATTTTTCTCTTATCTAAGAAGGATTTAATTATGTTATGTATTCTTCCAGTGATACCGTATGATCTGTTTTTCTTGAGAAGACCCTCATGCCATACCCTGTCCAAAGCCTTAGATATATCTAGAGCTACTGCTCTACCCATCCTTGCTTTGTTTAGTGAATGGTATATACGTTCTGAGATTACAGTTAGGATGTCTGCTGTGGAACGGGCTTGCCTAAATCCATATTGTTGGTCGGTAAGAAGTTTAGCATCTGTAAGGTGATGGGCTAGAGCTTGGTTAATTATGGTTTGAAATATTTTGGCAAAAGTGGAATGAGGCTAATGGGGCGATAATTTACTAGGTCAGTTCTTTCGCCAGAATTCTTGAAACCTGGTAATACAGAAGCAGTTTTCCAGCAGGCAGGGAAGAAATATTCATTAAGGCATTTGTTGTAAAGTTTGGAGAGAACTGGAGCTACTTCGGCGGCGCACTTTTTTAATAACACAGCTGGGATGAAGTCAGATCCACATGCTTTTGCAGTGTTCAGATTTTTTATGATAGCATGCACCTGAGAAGGGGTGATTTTCAGATCGTCTAGTGTGGCGTCTGTCCGCAAAGAAAAACCAGGGAGAGGGTTGTTAGCAGGGTCCAGTGTGGAGTTGGAGGCAAACCATCCAGCAAACACGTTAGCCGTGTCAGTTGCAGAGCAAACAACCTCATGATTGTTGGATAATGGGGGAGATTGTTGATTGCCAATTATTTACTACACTGTTGTAGATTTTCCAGAAGTCACTGGTTCCTAATTTATGTGCTTCGATGCGTTTTCTTTCTTACACTTATTTCTAGCTTCTATATACGTCTGTCTGTTTGATCTGGACTTATGTCGGTTAAATTTGCGGTATGCATGCTGCCTTTCCGCTATGGCAGTTGCACAAGTAGAAAGACACCATTTGGGAGAGTGGGGCTTGCTATAAACTTCATTTCGGTACTTTACTTGCCTGGGTGTGTTGTCAGTAGTCTGAGAAACCCGCGTCACACACACACACACACACACACACACACACACTCACACACACAGTAAATCGAACTTACTAAGGGAGATAATAACTTCCGGTGAATACCGGAAAAAATATCCAGTAAATAAACGTTGTTTAGTAAATAGTTTTTTTTTTTTTTTTGCATTTCCATGCACCAAACATGGATATAAATTTCACTAAAACACCCGCTGGGTCATAAGCTTCATTTTGGATCCTTACTTGCCTGGGTGGATTGCCACACACACACACACACACACACACACACACACACACACACATTAGGAAATTAGGAAAATTTATAATAAGATTTATTTCCACGGGTCGAAGGACGTTATTATTTACTTAAAATAAAAAAAAAAGATAATTGGTACAATAAATAAGGTATTAATTGTAATTTTTTAATATGATTTATTTACAAATAATTTATTTACAAATAATTTATTTACAATTATTGTAGCTGACAAGTATTTTGGGGTGAGAAATCAGTGAAAACCGTCGGGAAACCACCGTGTAATTTCGACGCAGACCTTCTCGTTTTGAACATGGTCTAACCGTGTCGTTGATTCATATATTGGTGATTATGTCAGTTTCACTTTGTCGATGGATACATCATCGACCATAATTATCTGTAGTTATTTGATGTAAGGGCACACGTGCGCTCATGCCCGATTCTGCGCCGGACTGATTCGCGATATGCGTGTACAACGGCTTTACATTTTTATGAAGAAATTGGAATCGATGTCGAGTTTTCGCGGATCTCATCAATTTGCGAGGTAATTGCAACTATAAAAAAGAACAACTTTTTAAAATCGCCAAGACTTAAAAAACAAAAAGAAGGTGATGATAATTGCAAGGGCTATCCATCAGAGAATGACAGGCTCCCCTCCGCCAGTTTATTTATTTATTTATTTTTTTGACACAAACACTGAAAAGATTTAAAAATGGAATCATCCTTTTTTTATTGTTTTAAATTTTTGTGTGAGCACGAAAAAAAATTTTTTTTTCATTAATTTTTTTTTTTTCATTTTTTTTTTTCTATTTATTTATTAGAACTGAATTGTATCGGTCTCCAAACTATTAATGTTGTGCCGATTAACCGGTATCGAAATCGGGAACTGGAAAAATCGGAACTTTTGCAGGTATCGAAATCGGGGGTGGGTGGGAGATGGGTGCCTTTTTTCCGATACAAAAAACTGACTAATTATCTTTTTTATTTAAAACCAAATCTTTCACAGTTGGGACTAATAATAAAATAATAAATTTTTATCCGTGTTAAACTAGCAGTAAGACTAAAATCGATAGATCACCACCGCACAGTGTGTTTCTACATCTCAGAAAATATCTGCAGATTTAACAAGTGTTTTTCACGGTAATCGGGACATAATGTGTGCGTGTGTGTTTAGAATTTATTGATTCGGCATTAAATAACCTGGAAAGGGTTTATGCTATAAAAATACAAACAAACCAAACTAAACACCATAAATAAATATTTGAACAAAAATATATATAAATATTTATTGATTATTATTTTTACGATTTAATTATAAAATTATAAATATTTATTGATTTTAAACTATCAGTAAAGCTAAAATCTATAGACCACAATCGCCTGTGTGTACTTACACTTTTGGGAAAATAGCGGCACGTATAACCTGTGATTTTACGACAATCGAGGCAAAATAACAACTTTATAGTTAAATATTTTAAAGATTTATTTAAAAAAAAAAAAAAAAGCTGAATCTGAATCGGTAATTGTATCGGAATCGGAAATTTAGGACAGAATCGGTAATTGTATCGGAATCGGATAACATATTGGAATCACCCCATCACTTAAACTATATTTTAAAACTTGAATTAAATCCAGCAATGTTAATACTAATAACTAGCGGGATGACAACAGCATATTCTTTTCATTGTTTGAACTCTTGACTATATATATATCCGCCACAGTTAGACAGAGTTAATCAACCGAAAACCATATCACTCTATATAAAAGCATATAAAATATCAACGGATACCAATCGAGAGTCAAAACAATGAAAAGAATACGCTGTTTTCCTAGCCTTAGGAATTACATAACACTAATAATTACTTTTATTCAGCTCACAAATTTACATTTATTTTATCCCTCTAATATATGTCCAGTGTAAATGTTAAGCTATATTTTGATGTTGCTTGTTGAGATTTAAAAAATACGTCGTACGTAGAATGCTGTGATTAATCGGTTAAAATGCTTACATTTTGCATTACCCTTTTTAAATCTAATACAAGCAGCGTCATCTGGTGTTGCCTGGGTTAAAGTATGAGCATTACATCATATTGCAACGTTACATTGTTTAACACACAGGGCCCACACGTTGTAGCAGTCTACGTCACAAAGGATGTCCAGCCAAAGACTAACTGGAACTTACTTTTTCTGTGCAATAATGACATTTTTTACCTCATGCTTCCGCCACGCGTGACTTCTCGTTACGGCTGTGATGGTCTCTCACGTGATGGTCCCCCTAATCACGTGCTTCGTCTCTCTTTTTTATAGTTTTTTTTTTCTTTACAGTGACGTCATTTCATATTTCGGGTGCATTTCCGTTCGCATGTCCGCATATCTGTTAAATATGTTACTTTTTAAAGTTTATATTAACAGCAAGCTTGATAGTTTTTCAACTTAGCTAATCAGATATATCGATATACTCTTTACCTAACGCTTTTAAATCAATTACTTTCATCGTTAAACATGATTGAAAAGTTTCATTAGCTCATTTAAACGCGCAACTAGCAACGCAAGACTATATCTATTGAAGAAAAAAAATAATTCTATTATTCTTTTTCTGTGGTTTAACACCACGAAACAATTTACAGAGGTTTAATTATATCGGCCAAAAAAGTATGTTTTTATATATTATTTTGATTATGTAATAATAATAGTAATAATAAACATACGGGATGGAACAATAAAATTGTCACCCTAGAATAAACGACATTATTCGATTTCCGTTTGATGAAAATCGTTCTTTCTTTGCTGACGACCATCTGCTAGTTGGCCAGTTGTGTATAAATCCCTAGAGCGATTAGAACCTTCTATCATGTCTGAAAGTAACGCAATGTTTATGCTGTCAACCGATCCAATTTATGACAACAGGACCATTGCCAGCACTCTAAAAATGCAAATCCAGACGGTTCAACAGCTAAACAAAGCTTCCGGCCACGGTTATAGGCTTTGGTGTTGTTTCAAGTGAGGGCCATATCGTGCCACCACACATCTTCGAAGACGGTTTGAAAGTCAACACCAAAGTGTACCTGGATGTGCTGAAAAGTATGTTGATGCCCTGGTACAATTAGGTGACCGCTGACAGACCCTGATGTGGCAGCAGAACTTGGTGCCGGCTCACAAAACCAAATAGACGCAGGCTTAGCTTCAAACGGAGTGCTACGAGTTTGTTCTCTTCTCTCGCTGGCGTCTCTCCTCTGCCGACCTGAACTTGCTGGACTACTTCGTTTGGTCATTTGTTGATAGCATCATCAACATGACCTTCCACAACACAAAAGGCAGCCTGATCGCCGCCATTCGTCGAGTATTCGCCGAGCTCCGGCCGGCGCTGGTAGAGAAGGCATGCTCCCAGTTCTGAACCTATATCGAGGCAGGTACTGAGGCTGAAGGCAGCTACATTTAATAGATGTCAGCTCTACTACTTAATCAAGTTACCTGAATTGATTTTTTTTTTCAATAAAAGTTTTAAAATAAAACTAGTGTTGTTTTCTTTAGGGTGACGACTAATGATGTGATTTATTCCGTTCACAATTTTGAATTTATTTAATCTGTATAAATATGCACTTACTCCTTTAGCCTCTGTAGAAACTAAAAACTATTTGATATCAATGTTTGCGAAAAATTAAGCTTCTACCGAATACAAAATAAACTGTTTTCAAATGGACTTAATGGTCATACATTGAACGTTTTTATCATATGATAAACAATCTGATGTGTGCATTCTTTTATTTTAATATAAGAAAAGTTACCTGGTCTTGACCAGGCTAAATGATTGGGCACAATCATAGAGGGTGTGGCAGAAATATCTACCACATTTTGACAAGCGATCTTCATAGTTGCGCTCGTGCAGTTTCTGAGCAATTATTAATTTTTATGGGTGAAAGAGCATATACGTGTGTAGAATTCTTCTGACGGTTCGATCAGACAATCCGAAGACCAAAGCATGTTTGCGAGCTGAATGTGTAAGAGGCTGGGGAACAGAAAGTCTTACAGCTCCAATACTGTCTAGTGTTCTAGCGCTTCGAGGCCTTCCAGGTGGATTTCTTTAAAGGTTCGAACCTGTATCGCTGCAATTTGCAACCCATAATTGTATTGGTTTTCTTTGTGGAACAGAATTATGCCGTCCTAATATGTAATGAACTCGGAAATCTTTCTGTATTGCAGTTACAGATTCACTATTCCTCAAAAAAACATTTCTCCAATAAACGCACAATGTGCGCCAGTCGTAATCATATTTCTTATGGAGGGTTCCTGAATAAACATATGTTAGCACTTATAGAGCTGTGTCATATATTATAATAAAGTCGTATTCCTATCTGTTTGTTTCTTTGTTCACAATTTGGTTAATACATATAAAAAGGTATGCAGTCTTACAAATAGATTTTAATAATGAAAATGGAATATCATATACTTTCATTCCGACAAGATTTATATATATATATATATATATATATATATATATGTATATATATATGTGTGTGTATATATATATATATATATATATATATACATATACATATATATATATAATAAAAATTACAATTAAATTTACCAAAATGATCCAAGATGGTAAAATAAAAGTATATTATAAATATTAAAGAATTAATATTTATAAAGTTATCTCAGCTGCATATAAACGTTCGATAAAACCAAATAGGAGACAGAGCTTATAATAATAGCAAACAGTTAATAAAACATGTTAAAAAAACATTTTGAAATGAGTTAAAAACATATTTAATCTGAAAAGGAAACACTACATAAGTGGATAGTCTTTAACCCTATCCTATATATATATATATATATATATATATATATATATATATATATATATATATATATATATATATATACGTATCATATACATCTATATTTATATTATATCTATATATATATATTATATATATCTATATATATTATATATACATATATATATATTATATATATACATATATATCTATATATATTATATATACATATATATATATTATATATATATACATATATATATATTATATATATATACATATATATATATTATATATACATATATATATATATTATATATATATACATATATATATTATATATACATATATATATCTTCATATATATATATATATATATATACCTATATATATATATCTACATATATATTATATATATATATCTACATATATATATATTATATATACATATATATATATATATATACTATTTATTCAAAATGAATCAGCATTCCAAAGGTCATCTCATTTACATATTATTATATATTGCATTAACACATGCTTTAGTAATTAGCTATACATATAAGCGGAAATTAGTAATAGAATTATTTTAAGTATTCTACTGAGAAACCTTCTATAAAAGCGATTTATTTTATTTATTTTTAATTTAAGTTACATTTACATATTTTTAATTATTAATATAACCAAGATCGACTGCCTTTAAAAACGGAAGTAAGTTAACATATAGGTTATTTCCCTTTAAGCTATGAGATTCCCTTTTGCTGTTTGAATTTTTACAGACGAAGACGGCTTTGTTTTATGCTTCTCAAGAAATCCGAAACATGGTCAACTGTCAGGAAACTCGTAACAACTTATGATATTTGGTGTATATCAAATGTATGACTAAACCCTCCGCCCGGCAATATGTTTTTACCTGACCATGCCTTGCATTTAAACCTAGTAATGTAACATGATGTAAGCATGTAAATACGATAGTATATTCATTAGAATGGATGTAGCGAGCATGTGTTTTGCTGTGTGCGTTGCAACATTGCTAAAAATGGGGGTTGGGGAATAGGTGGCTGGTCACTTTTAATGCATCTATAACCGAGCTTTTGTCTTTACATCATCAACGCTGTGATCCCCATCTGGCATCAATTGAAATTGATGGCTCTCGTCTTGGGAAGGCTCCATGTTTTGACAAGCTTCTGGGTTTGACCATTACTCCTGATCTGATATGGAACACGTACATCAAATCTGTTGGCAGGGACACTGGGAAAATGGTGGGATCCTTCTACCGCTCCAGAAGATATCTCACTACTGATGCAATTCTCTATCTGTATAAAAGCCAAATACGTCCAAGGATGGAGTACTGCTGCCACATCAGGGCAGTAGCTGCTAAAAACAGCCTATCCTACCTTGACAGAGTACAAAATAGACTTCGTGGTTTAGTGGGGATGGCCTTTTCTCTTCCCTGCAACCTCTCTCCCACAGAAGAGACGTTGCGAGCTTTGTTTTATCGTTATTTCCATGGCAGATGCTCGTCTGAGCTTTAATCCCTCGTCCCCCTCCAATCGTTCACGAGAAACACCTGTCTGGCTGAAACTACTGTCAATAATTTTCCCCACTCTTTATCTGTGCCTAAATCCAAACGTAGATTCCATGAGCAAAGCTTCTTTCTTAGAACTGCACGCCAGTGGAACTCTCTGCCGCTTGCCTGTTTCCCACCTTACTACAACTTGGACGTTTTCATTTCAAAAAAGGTTGTTTGTTATATGTATATATATATATATATATATATATATATATATATATATATATATATATATATATAAGTTTTTTTTTAAATTTTCTTTTCATAATATTATTTTGTATTCCTGCACGTCACCAATTGAAAACGGATAAAGAAAAGTTATAAGCTTTTATACTTTTCGTATTCTTTTTTATAAATTTCCATTCATATATATATATATATATATATATATATATATATATATATATATATATATATATATACACAAGTATGGGTGCCCATCATTGCCCGGGTGTTTGGAGGTGTGTGTTGAGCAAAAAAACAAAAAAAAAGAAGTGGTTGTAGGAAGGCAAGCTCGAACCTGTACCGCGAAGGAGAAACGGGGAAAAACGTGACATATTTGCTGTTACGACCACCGCCATACCAGAAGTGACCTAGGTTTAAATTAAGACTAGACAATCGAAAAGAGGGGATGACTTTCGAAAATATCGGTGAAAAAAGCGATTAGTCCCTGTTGAAAAGTGTCCAGTTGAGGGTGAAAAATTAATGTTTTTAGCCAAGTTCTCGGTATTTGTCGTCTGAAGGGTCGAGCTTCAAAACGGTACTGATTTTGTGAGATCCGTCGCCTCTGTCGAAAGTTTTAGGCAGACATGCAAACATACATACACAGATTTATATATTGGTAGATCAAATTTTCGACTAGAACCGATTAAAAAGCTTGCTATATCTCTGAATACCCTTTATGTCAAATTTCAAATGTTTAGACCAGAAATTGTCTGAGTAATTTGGTAGAGACCGAAGAGGTCAATTTTTTAAAAACTTTGCCCTCTATAATAACCCCTTAAACATTTATTGTTTTATGATAAAATCAAGTTATTAAGTTGTTAAGATCCATGTCCAAGAAATCTATATCTAAAATTTCAATTGTTTATACCCAAAATTTTCGGAGGAGATTGGTAGAGTTCTCAAAGGTCAAATCGTTGAATTTTGACCCCTTAACAGCCAAATTTCTAACCGAAAAGGAGTTACTAATATTTTCTCAAATTTCCATTCCCTGTATATCAAATTTAGAGTCTGTAGACTGAAAATTTACAGAGGTATTGTGTAGGGAAATGTACACAAACAGACAGACAGACATATACTTTAACTTTTATAGATATATAGATAGATATATATATAATGAGTAAGGAAGAGCAAGGTAAGCTCTAAAATGAAATAGAGAAGTGTTGCCACATCTGGGAAGGAGATGCTCGTCGCGCCCTATGATGTATTTATCGAGTTCAAAACCGGCGCTCCGGAACCTAGTAAGTGATGTCCTTTTCTCTTTCCTGAAACCCTTTTCACACAGAAAATACGCAGTAAGTCTGTCTCTGTTCTATCGTGATTTTCATGGCAGGTGCTCGACTGAATTCTAATCTATGGCACCCCTTTGCAACCACTATATACGAATTTCCTCATTCTTTAAGTGTGCCTTAATCTAAACGCAAATTCCATGGACAAATCTTCTTTACCAGAACTGTTTTTCTGTGGAGCACTGGTTCGCCTACCTGTTTCCCGGTTGAACACAACATTATAGCCTTCAAATCAAATGTAAACAAATTCTCGTTGAGCAGTTCTCATAAATAATCAAATTCTACGCAATTTATCCCATTAACGATCGCTATACAAGCATCATATAATTATTAGTCTTTATCCTCGATTAGCCTTCGGGTCTTGATAAGTGGTGACTGCCAAGTAGAAAGAAACATAAAAAGTAAATTTAAATATGAACTTCATTATCAAGTCAATACGGGTTGCAGAAAGAGGAATAAGGACGAATATCTTTTAAACCATGGTATTTCGAAGCTCAATACTTCTGGTCAGAAGAGGAGAAAAAAAACGGCGCTATTCCCGAAAGGATGAAACACTAGTGTATGCAGATATTTTTTTATACCTATATAGTATTAATTATGTCAGCCACTTAAAGACTCGGTTCTTATTTTTGAGTACTTTACAGTTGAAATGAAAGTGGGTCACTTAAGCTTACATGCGCAGATCATGGAATTATGATCATTAGATCAATGTAGACGGACGTCTCGATATTTAAAACAAAAGAAATATTTAAATTTTAAGGATATTTCTCGTGTAGGTTTGTTCATTGTTAATGGGGTAAGAGATGGCTTCGAGATCGGGTTCAAATCTCTCGACCGGCGGTAATCGTGACGTCCTGCACTGACAATTCCCCAAATAAGTATATATATATATATATATATATATATATATATATATATATATATATATATATATATATAACTTACACTTCTGCATTTCAGTGAAGTAAGGGAAGCAGGGATCTGGGAGAGAATTCCAAAATTTGGAAACTTGGAAGAAATGTATAGAGAAGGAGTATCTCCGGCCTCCAGGAATATCTACGGTTAACCGGTTAGATATTGCTGCTTGTCGAGTTTCCATCCTTCCATAGCCTTGTGCCCTTTGAGGAGTTACTTTTTCGGGGCGAGGGTGCTGGCTCCACGCCTAACAAAATGTACATACAGCACCTAGTCTTCCCATAGGATCACCCATCTAGTACTGACAAGGCTCGACGTTAATTAACGTCAGTGATCTGGCGAGAACCGGTGTATCAACGCGATTGTGCCGTTTTGCTTGTCGATTTAGTTGGGGGTGATTACCGTCGGACGCCAAAAATGATATGCGTCTGTCAAAGCACATACCGATTAAATACTTTTAAAACAAGCACAGGAACACAACATTTCGGCGATTAAACAGGGGTTGGTGTGAGGTTTATAATGCAACACCTCTTAAGTTGGGTAATCTTATTTGAACCCCGTCTAAGAGGGAAATACTAGTAGTAGGGTTAAACAATATCCGATGGCAAAGCCCCAACTTGCAGGCTTTGGGGAGTGTGGAGCCATCCTTTAATTGCCATTGCTCCCAGGTCCACTCTGATCCGGAGTGGTAGCACCTGTTAGGGTCCCAATTATGGGTTAAATAACAACCGACTTTATATATATATATATATATATATATATATATATATATATATATATTCTATTAAAAATTCTTCAAAATCAGGGGATTCGGCATTAAATGACATGAAAAGGGTTGATATGCCGTAAAGCAAAAAAACCAACAAACCCACTAGTAGTAGATGCACCAGCCCAGATGTTACAACAATACTTTATGCACGGCGAACGGTGGATTTTTTAGGGCATGGCATTTCGCAGCTAAATACTTCTCGTCAGAAAATAAAAAAAAATGTGAAAAGACACTGTCAGGTGTGAATAATTTTCTAGTACGGTAGGGAGCACTCACCTTCTTTGCAGCTTCCTTGGCAATGTCTACAATGTATTTGTTCTAACTCATGTTGCCTGTGAGCGTTAAAGCGAGAAGTTTGAACGATGATTTCTCAGGTAGCGTATTATTAACCAAGGCAATCGTTGGTTGAGAAGATTTTTAATAATTTTTAAAGAAGAGAATCTTAATCTTGGCAACATTAAATGTTGCTTTCTATCTTATTCCCTAATTTATTACAGGCTGGATGTCGTTCCTTTAGGTTTCAGCCATCAGATATTGCCCTGCTGTTACTAATTTTATTCATGCTACTGTGGACGGCAAATATAACGGAAGACACGGCGTATGGAAGCCATTTGTTACGCTCCGAAGATGCGACCGCTGTCATACGCAGTTTAACCCTTTCACGAGCTAGTTACTTTGCCCGTTTTTTATATTAATGAACATATGATCTGGGAAATTCATAATTCAGAAAGAGGAAGCTGTAATATACGACATAATTAGGTTGCCCCACAACGTTTTTAAATCCCTCGATAATTTTCATTGAGAACTGAAACAGAAGATGGCTACCTAGTAGTAGCCCTCTATCGTCTAACTTTGTCTGCGACGTCCGACTGTGTGACTGTGGAACGCCCGTCTACATACGTAGGCCATGCTCGAGTAGGTTACTTTGCGTGAGCGCTGAAATTTGTAATTAATATGAACATATCTAAAGTGTCTAATAACTAGGGCTTTGACAACAGCATATTCTTTCCCTTGTTTTGACTCTGAGGTATATATCCATTGATATCTTATATGTTTATATAAAGTGATATGATTCTCGGTTGATTACTGCACTCTCCCTACCACATGTCTATCTAGTCTGATTCGCGTTTCTCTCTCTCCTAACCGCAAGCTGATCACCGGCGGCCCTTTCTCGTCTTTGACCTTACACATCCATTGACGTCGACTTCTGCCGATCACGTGGTGCATTTTTTCCTATTTTTTCATTCTTCTCGCGCACACTTCCTAATTTTCATATGAACGTTTTACGGCTACGGCTGCTTCTAATCTCTTCGCAAGTCAGCTATCCTGTGCTACTGCTAATATTTTCCCACAGGCTCATATGTACTGCTAAAAGCTGATAAAAAATATAAATTCTCCATTATCTACGTATTTATACGAAAAGCGAACAAAAACTTATGAATTTACGATATATCAATTGTTAGATTATGAAGTGTACATAATTATATTGGATCCTGTCGCTACGTTTCTGAAAAATAATCCTGCAGAATAAATATTACAAAAATAAAATTATATCTATTTTGTGAATTCTTTGAAAAGTGGGATAAGGAATTCTAAATTTCGAAATCAGCCAGAAGAAATATGTTTACATATTTCTTTTTTCTTTACCTTTACATTTAAGGCATCCGGCTAACTTTGCATTTTCTCAGAATCTTTTATCCAATTTTATGATTTATATCCATTTTCTTGAAGTTAAATATGGATATACCTGATACACTCCTAAACTAATTCACTGAATCACAATACAACTGCAAATGTTAACTATGGTTTGTTTTATATAGTTTTATAAAAACGCAGGGTCAAAAATAGGTTGAACCTCTTCATGATGATTCATTTATGCTCGAGTGTGGTGAAATTATAACAATACGTATCATATATCAATTATTGCATATCCAGCAACTTTTATTGTCTTTCGAGTATTGCAAAAATGTTGTAGAGGAAATCATATGGTTGTATTGAATTTATCAAAAGTAATCTAAATATTAATACGATAGCGTGTGTGTTATATTGTGTGTAACGCTTACATCCAGGTTGTTTCGATTCAAGCTAATGCATCCAAGTCATATGGATATCTTTTTTTTATTTTTGAAGTCGAAACTTTATAATATACAAAATTTGATAGAATATTAATTCTATAATAATATATACGAAATCTGCAAGAATTAAAATGTTATATTTAAACATACTTTACGACGGGCTTTGCCGGGTGTTCGTGCTAGCTTAGATAAATACTTTTGCAGTTTACAAAAAAAACTACAATAAAATCAAAGCGTCTACATTTACACTGAACTTCTACAAACTGCAACCATTAATATATTGCATATGAATGAGCCCCCTGTGGAATTTCCACAGGTCCCGCTAGTTAGCAATTAGTGAAGCAGGATTCTTAAATTTCAGAAATTCCATAAAACCAAAAATATACGAATGTCATTCAAAAGTAATGCCTACCATATTTTTTCTGCCTGGACTGAGGAAAGTGTAGTACAAATTACATTATCATGATGACTGGGCTTATGCATTCTTGATCTGAAGGTTTCGTCTCTACGTTGCAAATATTAACGGTTCGACTCTCTAAGAAAGTAATCATTGTCATTGGCGTGCGTCAAAGAGGAGATGCGGGCAGTGAATTCCTTCATGCAGAAAAAAAATTGAACTTACCAACCTTCATCGGCGCCTACTAACCGTTTACGAAGCCAATGCTTTTAACATCAGCACAGTTAAGAGATGTGGGTTTTTTTTTTCGTTTTCAAACTGGCGGCGGTGGTGTGAGTGACTAAGGCGGCTCCAGCCACTCATGCACATCCACCACCGCATCGCTCGCAAAAATGCATAAGAAATCATGGTAACTATGTGGAAAAATAAATTCTGAGGTACAAAAACGTCGTTTGGAAACACTACCGTTTTTGTGCCTCTTTGTTTAGTTAAAATATAGAATTGCAACGATCCTCTTATGACGGATTATTATGAAAATATAATGTAAGAAAAGATTTATTATAGGTACAAGATACATTCAATAAGTTTCCAGACTTTTTCGTATGCTGGAAGGCCCTATAGAACTCCTCTTGTGTGAGCTTGTCAATTACCATTGTCACAGACTCTTCCATCTACTCAGTTGTCTCAAAACGACTGCCTCTAATGTTTCCTTGAATTCAGATAATAACTAAAAGTCACAGGGAGCAAAGACTGGACAATAGAGAGAGTGCAGAATTGTCTTGATGCCATGACAATATCTTTTTTTCTAATCTTCTTTGAACAATCTTGGAAAAAAAACTTCGAGCAAATCTTCCACATCTTCAGTGCCTCGCGAATGACCGTATGTACATTTCCCACAACGACATCAAACTGCCCATTTAGTGTCTCTACAAACACACGACGATCCTTATGTAAGAAAATCTTTATTTGGCCATTCAACTCTAGTGTTCTAATTTTCTTTCTGCTTGCACACCTCATCATCCCTCACAAACTCTCTGTCTCAATTAAATATCTTGTTCCGTTCAGAAAATGATGCTTGATTCATTCATGCAAGACGGTTCGACAGCAGTTTGAAAAATTCTATACGTTTCCGTGGATTTTTTTTCCAAATTTAAAACAGAATTTTATTGCATATCGTTCTCCTCAAGTATAGTCCCGCCCAGATTGCACTTTTGAAATTCACCATCTGTGAATAGCTGTATTTAGTAAGGTGTATTCCAATTCCTGCTGTAGCTGTTCATTTGAACATAAAAATTGGTTAGTCACCTCATAAGATATATAGCAATAACCTACTGAATTTTCAAGAGTCCATAACAACTTTTAAATCGCTGTACAAAAATGTCTGGAAACTTATTGAAGGCACCTCGCACTGCACCAGATTTTGAATATGAATACATATTAATTACTACAAGCGTTCTTTCTCCATTTCCCTGTATATTTTAGAATAATGAAACGCATAATTTTAAACGCCTGTACAAAAAAAGTTGAAACTTATTTAACTCGTATATCTAAACTTTATAATTGTAAAGGGAAAGAAAATAATGATAAAACTATTTTGTTATGGTAATTAATTTTATCTTAGACAGGTATGTTTCTAGTAATTTTATATGGTTGTATTTTGTATTTTTTGTTGTCACCGGTACCAGTTTAGCATATGACTGTGTATTTTTTTTTTTTTTTTTTGTAAATTTATGCATTGCACAGTAATTCTATTCTGTTTCTCCTACTATTTTCGTTTTACTGAGACAGAAAGTCTGGTTCTAATTGTTGAATATTCACGTTACGTTATTGTTCTTGATATCTTAGGTTCATTATGATGTTCTTATTTACAGTATTTGGAGTACACTTCTACAACCGCTACCACCACCACTACCACCAGCACGCGTTGGAACATCTGTTCTCGTCATGTGTCGTCGCCGTATTACTACGACAGTTTCGAGGGAAAATATTAATTTATCCGTTTCACAAAAAAACAAAAAGTAATTGCATGCTGATTGTTGCATAAAAAAATATCACATTGTTTTCTCTAAGATCATTACGTTATGCGTTCTTGGCGAGACAATCCCATAGTTCTGTGCTTCTATATTGTAATCTGAGATTCTGTTCGGAGAATCGATGATATCAAACGTAACTTTGTAATTAAAATAATTAAACTGGTTACTATCAACGACAGGATCATCGTTCCATTAAAATTGATATTCATGTGAGAAATTGCCAATGTTACTTTTATATTTTACTGGTCTGCGTGCCGGGCGTTGCCTGGGTGTTTGTAGGTGTGTTTTGAACAACAAAAAAAAGTGGCAGTAGGCAGACAGGCTCGAACCCGTGACACGAAGGCGGAAAAGAAGGTGAAAGAAAACCTAGCGCGACCAGGCGGTCAGAACGTTGAAATTAGCAAAGACATTCCAAACGGTGCGATGACTTACAAAAACGGCGAAGCAAAAAAAAAACAAAACAAAAAAAAAACGACCCTCTTTGTAGAAAAATGCCCAGTTGAGAGTGAAAGAATTAATGATTTTTTGTTAATTTTTCGTCCGAAGGGTCGAGCTTTAAAACGGTAAAGATCTCATGGAAATCGGTCGCCTCTGTCGAAGGTTTTTTACACACATACGTTCATACATACATACATACATACATACATACATGATGATTGCAACATCTTGTCACACGACTGCCACTCCCTCAGACACTGAAAGTCCATGAGCCAAAAATGACTTTGTCCTGCCGGCAAAATTCACACTCATAAACAGACATGACAGTGAAGACAGTCACTAGTATAAATACATATATATATATATATACACACACGCATACATACATACATACATACATACACATACATACACCCATGCATATAACACACATATATGCATGCATTCATACACAATGCATAATATACATACATATACATACATAAACATACACAAGACGGTGAATGGCATACACACATATATATATAGAATGCAAATATACATATATACACATACACACATACATATCTATAAACATACACATATATATATATACATATATACATGCACAATGCATAATACACATGCATACATATACATACACACACGCATACATACACATGCACATACATATAAATACACACATATACAAATACATACCTACATATACATACATATACACATATGTACACATATGCACATATATATATATATGCATACACTTACCTACATATACATACACATACATAAATATGCACTCATACACAAACATGCACATACATACATACACATATACATGCATACATATACATACACACATGCATATACACACATGCATATATGCACATACATACAAACAATATATATACGTATATACATACACACATACATATATACATACACATGCACATATACACACATATACACATATGCATACATATACACATAGATACACACATATATACATACACCTGTACATGAACTTACATACACCTATACATACATATATACATATAATGATGGCAGATCAATTATTACATGCTTCCAGCATTTCAGGCCTACACGCGTCACAACTTTTCCATGGCTGAGGGAGTATCTATGCACAGAAGATGTTACAGAGTTTAAAGCTTTGTACGACAGCTAAATCTCTCTCTCTCTCTCTCTCTCTCTCTCTCTCTCTCTCTCTCGGGTCAAAATGATGACATCCAGCAACAAGCAAGAGCAAGTTAACCAGCAACAAGTCAAACTGCAGACCAGCTTAATGCGGGTATTGGCCTCCCGCTTTATGTTTTTTTTAATCTAAGATTTGCTTCTCCTAGAGGGGTTGCCTTCACCACGGCTTACGGGAGCCCTCTCCACCCCACATACACATGACAATAAACACATGCGTACATACAGATGTACGCCAACATGCGTATGCTGTGCACACACATGCAACCATAATCACGTAGAGGCACACATATACGCACAGGCATACCTATGCCTATACATACGTACACACACATATACATGTAAAATACACATGAAGGAACATTCCAAAAGTCATACATTGTAAGTGATCAGCTGCTGGACCGTTCTGCCCCTTTTTCTTCCTGATCTTTTTCCCTCTTCCTTTCTTTTTTTTTTAAATAAACAGTTTGTTTTAGACTCACACATATGCAGTACATGATAATGATGATGATGATGATGATGTTGACAAATTCACACATAATTTTCCAAATAAATCAACGTACGAATCGACGAAAAACAGCAGTCCTATTAATATGAATTACAGACACTTGATTTTTTTTTAAATCAAAAGTTTGTTTTAGACTCACACATATGCAGTACATGATAATGATGATGATGATGTTGACAAATTCACACATAATTTTCCAAATAACTCAACGTATGAATCAACGAAAAACAATAGTTCAATTGGTATGAATTACATTCATACATACCTTTAAACAGAGGTGAAATGTTTTTGACAGACACGTTCATACATACATACATACATACATACACACATACATACATACATACATACATACATATACATATACATACATTTAAACAGACAGGTGAGATGTATATTATAGATTAGTATTGAATCAAGAAGCTCTAACGCATCAGATAATGTCGGCGTCCACTTTTTTGTTCAAGTGACGCTCTAATTTAGAAATTATCCAATGCTGTTTTACAAGTTATTTACCTGAATGAGCTCTGATTAACTCATAGGATTTGTAGCCAGTAGATGTACACGCTCCCGACTAACTCAACAGGCAGCAAAATCTCACCACTTCACTGTTGAGGTCTATAAATGCCGGAAAGGCTTCTATTCTAACAGTTTCTTCGCTCGAACTGCTAAACTTTGGAATCTCCTTCCTCTTTCCTGTTTCCTTTACTGTATGAATATGGAGAAATTTAAATGTAATGTGAGCAGAAATCTCGCTACTCAACTCTCACATTTCTCTGTTAGACATGATTCCAAATTGTAGCCTCCAAGTGGCAGTATGCCTTGTTTTTTGGCGAAACTCTACTAATTAACCCTGCGTAGGAGCATTAACGATGTTAACGCATATCGCCGACAAGAACTGATGCAGTTTTATCTATGTCATTAATCTCACAATAATGTTATTTGAATTAATATCCTTGTTTAAGGATATACGCTTCATAAGTATGGTCGATGATGCTTGTTTTTTTATTCAACCGTGTCCTCCATATACGAGAGTATATGCCTGTTCGGAGTGTTTTAGTCATTAGTCATAGGTTTTCAGTGAGGACAGCTGCAATTTGTACGTAAGATATTAAACAGAATAATGCAGAGAGCCACCGGATGTGTTTCTTTGCAGAATTTATGGTGTGCGCGATGGCATATATTTGTGAGTTTTATACAATAAATCGTTTCTGCACATTGCGTTGCTTGTTCCTTGCCGATTCTTTTTAACCCGTAGTATTGTTTGCCATTAATAAGACGAGACTGTTTTGATAGGAACTCAGGATGTTCATTTAACTTGAGCAACAACTGCGTATAACACTGTGCAATAATGAAAACTGTACAGGGCATTGTAGCTATTTTTATGCGCTCGATTGCGTAGAAATTCTATTTCTTGTCTTCGTTGTGTCGAATTAGTAGTTTTCTTTTTTGCGAAATTGTCATTTTCAAAAATTTTATGGAGAATTTTAGTGGTATGAGTTATGAAGAAGGCGAGTGACTCCATTAAGATATTTCAGTTATAGAGAAACGTTCTAGAAAGAAAATAAAATCCTTGCATGTAAGCAAGTGACTGCTGGAATATAAAAACGGAGAATGACCCCAAACACAACAATAATTAAGAAGACGAATGTTATTTGAACTGATTTTTTTTTTACATGTATAAGCAATACTAGCACGGGTGCCTGGCGCTGCCCGGGTATTTAGAGGTGTATGCTGAGCAAAAAAAAAAAGTCAAATTTTTTTAACTTTGATTCCTATTATGACTCCTTAACATTTATTGTCTTGGGATCAAATACAATTATTAAGTAAGATCCATGTCCAAGGAGCCTATATATAAACTTTCAAGTGTGTAGACCCAAAATTTTTCGCGGGAGTTTGGTAGAGTTCTCAAAGGTCAAATCGTTGAACTTTGACCCCTGAATCGCCAAATTTCTGGCCGAAAACCGATCACATTGATTTTCCCAAATCTCAGTACCCTGTATATCAAATTTCGAGTCTGTATACTAAAAATTGACAGAGTTATTGCGTCGGGAAATGTACACACACAGACACACACAGGCAGATACTTTCACTTTTATAGATATATAGATTAAATATTAGTTATACATGAAAACGATGCCTGATCTGGAGAAATAAATGCCAGATTAAGTATTAGGATACATTTTTTCCACCGACTCATCTCATGTGACATGTACTTTTTAAATCTGGAATGGGTTGTACGGTGGAATTAATACACAAACATATCCACAAACACTTACAAAAAAAAGAAGAAAAATCCGCATTAATGGATAATCTATATATCTATAAAAGTGAAAGTGTCTGTCTCTGTGTGTGTCTGTCTGTGTACATTTCCCTACACAATATCTCTGTACATTTTCAGTCTGCAGACTCGAAATTTGATATACAGGGTACTGAGATTTGGGAACATATTTTTAATCAGTTTTCGCCCAGAAATTTTGCTGTTAAGGGGCCAAAGTTTAATTTGGGGTCTAAATACTTGAAATTTTAGATAAAGGTTCCTTGAAAATGGATCTAACTTAATAACTTGATTTGAGCACAAAACAATAAATGTTAAGGGTCGTAATAGGGGTCAAACTTAAAAAAAATACCTCTGCGGTCTCTACCAAATTACACACACAATTTCTGGTGTAAACATTTGAAAATTTACATAAAGGATATTAAGAGATAGAACAAGTTTTGTAATCGTTTTGGGTCGAGAATTTGAGCTATCAATATATAAATACATGTATGTATGTTTGCATGTTTGCCTAAAACTTTCGACAAAGGATTTCCAGAATGTTTGTATCGTTTTGAAGCTCGACCCGTCAGACGACAAATATCGAAAACTTGGCTAAAAACATTAATTTCTTCACCTTCAACTGGGCATTTTTCTACAGGGAGGTGTCACTTTTTAGCCGATATTGTCGGAAGTCATCTCCTCTGTTCGATTGTCTAGGCTTAATGTAAGCCTACGTAACTTCTTGTTTGGCGGTGGTCGTAACAGCAAAAGCGTTACGTTCTTCCCTACTTTTTCTTCCTTCGTGGTACGGGTTCGAGCCTGCCTTCCTACTAACACTTAAATTTTTTTTTTGCTCAACACACACCTGAAAACACTCGGACAACGCCGGACACACATGCTAGTACATGAATAAAAAAAGGATATTTCTAAATAAATAATCATTTATACTCACAAAACTTAAATGAGCTACTTATTAAAAAAAAATCACAGACTAATTTTATAGCGAGACGAAACAAAACGTACACTGTCAAGGAAAAGTCAATTTTAACACCGATTTCCGAATCTGTTACATTGTACGTGTGTGTAAAACAAATATATAAAAGACAAAATGAAGTTACGAAAAATTATTTATGGCAATTAAGCTACACTGTGTTTCATCTTCGTAGGAAATCGTCAGATTGATAAACGATAGAAGCTTCTGTGTATTTATATTGCCACAAATACATTTATATTGTTTACTGCCTAGCTCCATTACCTGCTTTTGTACTTATACATTTATATTCTTATACGATTTAATAAGAATGCACAAATTAACACACACGCACAAATATATATATATATATATATATATATATATATATATATATATATATATACAAGCAGAAGTACCCGTCGTTGACGGGGTTGAAAAACAGCCTACAGAAAATGGACAGTAATTGAGGAGGTTATGAAAAGGAAGGGGCTGTAAAGAGATAGGTTTTGATACTCAAAACTTTTACCCTAAGCAAAATATGATGAAAGTAAAGATAATTAAAGTTACTTTTAAAGAAGAAAAGTTCATTGGTTTGTATTTTTAAGTAGTTTGTAAAAAAAAAAAACAATTTATACACGAACCAGTTTTACAAAAATCAAAATGGCAGCGACTTTGAAATGGAGAGCCCCGTTTTCAATTTGAAGGAGGGGCACCTGAGCATTCTGTGTTTACAATTTAAGAGAGTTCCGTCAACGTAAGGAATATTTATAAACATATTTTAATGTTATTTTGTGCTTGAGGAATATTCGATTATGGCATGTGTAGTTTATTTAAAACTTCATTAAAGTAGTTATTTCCTCAAATTTCGTTTTAATTTCGGTTCGCTGAGATTCTCTCAAGTAAAGAGAATTAAAAACTATTTCAAAACAAAAAAAAACATGAACTGAACT
The DNA here is from genome assembly GCF_053919585.1 of Euprymna scolopes. Lineage (NCBI taxonomy): Eukaryota > Metazoa > Mollusca > Cephalopoda > Sepiida > Sepiolidae > Euprymna > Euprymna scolopes. The sequence continues at coordinate 165,508,150 of NC_136482.1, read as the reverse complement.
TTTTATTGACTATGGTAACATTTATTTCTTGTATATTTATTTTTCGGTTAGTCGTTTGTTGGCTTTTCTGCTATACACTCTTACTAAATAATATCGACAAAATATCGAAAAAAAACAAAACAAAAACAGTTTTGAAAAATAATGAAACTTAACTTACTTTAGTAAAATAATCAGAAAGAGCAAAACGGGATATTAAAAAGTAAACACTAAATTACTTTATTTTTAAAGCAAAGAATCGATATAGACGTGAATAAGAAGAAAATGGCGCCCTTTTCAAGCAGAACAGCTTCGTTTCAGTTTTTCAGTATTGAACGGTGTAGTATTGCGCCGTCGGATTCAGGGTTGTACTATTGTAATGTAAAGAAAACGCAGAAAGGGTTATAAAAACTGAATTCCTTCTAATACACTGACAAAAAAGCTTAAACAGATATATAAATAAAAATAAAAAGGTTATGTAAATGTTTTTAAAAGACACGTAATCACGCGAGCAGGATTTTTTCTTTCTTTTGAATCGATAACAAGCAAAGTTCTTAGTTTTTATTATTTTTCTATTTTCGAAAGAGTGCCAGGTGCAAGTGGAGAAGGGAAAACAGAGTTATGCAAAATGTGTGTCGAGAATTGTCTAAAGTTCCGACTTTTTTTTTTTTTTGCTTTCACTTAAATAAGAACGTAAATTTATGAGGTGAATTTATTCGACACAATAAAACAAATAAAAGCTACAACAAAAAACAAATAAAAGCTAACGTGAATTAAGATTAAAGTTAAAATGTTATTGTGGACCCTCACCCCTTTTAATAAACCTAGTTAAACTTTGTGACATATTTAAATTCTGAGGTCAGGCGCGAACGAACACTCAGTAATTTTATTATACCATATTTCTTAAACTGAAACATAATTATGTAGTCTACTTACGCAAATAGATATGCAAAGCCTTTGTTAAAGTTTTGCCATATTTCCATGGAGTACAGGCGCGAACGCAGACCCCACAATGTTATCATACCGTATATATATATATATATATATATATATATATATATATATATATATATATATCCGTGTGTGTGTGTTCTGTGTGCGTATTATGTTTACATATATTTATAATATTATCAAGTTCTATTTTGTATTGTGTAAATATTTTCAGTTTGTAATTTAGCTCTATACATGAGTAGAACTCTGTATTCGAATGAAAACATATGTATGGCCAATAAGCTATGCATATATAAGTAAGCTACATATATATGTGTGTGTGTGTGGTGTGTGTGCGTGCGTGCGTGCGCGCGTGTGTAGTAAATGTTTCAAGTCATTTACAATTGTCGCAGACTCTTGAAAATTCAGTATGGTGTTGCAATACATCTTTTAAGATGACTGGACACTTTTTATAATGTCAGGTTCAATTAATCAGTGCAGCAAGAATTGAAATACACTCTACTAAAGCCCGATTGTCATAGCTATAGAATTTCAAATATGCAATCCGCACGTGAGTACATTTTACAGGAACAATATGCAAATAAAATTATGTATCAGACTTACTACAGAAAAATACTATAGAAACTTGTTAAATGCTTCCGATTGCTTTTTTGCGTCATTTTGTCTGAATCGACCATTAGTTTTTGAGAGGCATAAAAGATTTAAGGAAGGCAGCAGCTCTTTGGGGGGACGGTTTGAGATGTAGGAGGAGTAAGGAAGTCAGAACATCAGAGTTCATTGGCCAAATAAAAAATTTCATAGATAAGGACCGTCGTGTGTTTATAGACAAGATCAGAAAGAAAGACGTTGTCCTCACAGTAGAGAAATGGTCGAGCTGATCAATTCAGATCTCACAGTTGTTGATGTTGTGGTGATCTGTGATGAAAGCTGGATGTACTGCTATGAACCAGATACCAAAAGACAGAGTTCCCAGTGAAAACATGCTTGCTTTCTCAGACAAAGAATGCAAGCCAGAACAAATCCACCCAGCAACTATGTAATGACCCCTTTTTTTAGCATCACCGAGGTTATCTAAATGCACCGGGTTCCCACTAGACAGGCAGTCAACAAGGAATACTATGTTGAGTTTTTAAAGGGTACAGAAAAAGAAGTCAGCATCTTTAAAATCAGGTCAGCGGTATTTCCACCAGGACAATGAACCGGCTCACAACTCCATACTTTTAACAGACTATTTGACCAAGATAGGCATCAAGACAGTTTCTTACCCTCCCTATAGTCAATACCTTTCTCGCTGTGACTTTTGGCTATTCTTTAAGCTCAATGGAAACCTTGGAAGCTGTCATGAGACAATTGAGGAGATGAAAGAGTCTGTGATGAGGGTCATTGACACTCTCATACAAGAGGACTTTCATGGATCCTTTCATAAGTTATTCGAACGGCATAACAAGTACATTGAGCCGGGGGGGGAGATTATTTAGAGTTTCATGTGTGAACTATCAATAAAAGTGCTCATACGAAAAAGTCTCCATACTTATTAAAAAAAACTCCTTTTGGTCAAAAGAGGGTCGCTCTAAAAGTAAAGCCTCCTATTTTTCACTAAAATAGTGGAAGAGCTCTGAAGACACGAGTAATGCTATTAAAACAGGCAACATTTTATGCTCTAAAATGTATTTTACTACATAATTACCACTATTCGCAATGCACACTTGCCAGGAATCCAATGACGCATCTCTGCTTTTTGGTTTATAGAGACCCACATCGTCAATATGTGCAACATGTAGATTAAATTTTCATGTCATTAATTAAGGAGTACAGTGATTATAGCAAGTGAATTTGCAATCCGCTGCCATCTATAAATCTGAAATAAAATCATAGGATTCATTACTTTGGAACATTCTCTGTTTATCTCTATTAAAAAATTGTAATTAAAAAGGTAAAGGTAATTAATTAACATTATTAAATAATTAAATTAAAATTAAAAAGTAAGGTAATTAATTAACAAATCTATTTAGCGCATGTTGTTTAATTATTGTTAAAGCGCTATGTATTATAATAATATTCGAAAATTAAGCATTTAATAGTCGGGCGTGCATTATCGCCATCTACCTTTTCTTTTAAAGACGGCATCCTTTTTTCATCGCATATTTACTGTTAAGAGAAACGTATATTCGCAGTAAATGAAGGCGTATAATCGATTATTTTGTGCAAACTTTTCCACGGGAAACTGAGGGTGGTGGCTTTTTTTTTCAATATGGATTTCAATATGAGGAAATTTTATGTTTTTAGCTTATCAAAAATATTTTTGTTGTTGTTGCCGCTCTTTTACTTCTGAAATTAGCGACCACTTTACAAAAAAAAAAGAAAAAAAACAACAAAAAACCCGGCTATGATTGAAATTACCTGTGTTTAACTAAGTGAATATACAGATAGCAATTTAATCGAATAATGTGCACATCAACAATAGAAATACTTTGTATTTATATATATTTTTTTAATCCAAACTAATCTAAACCAAATCTTTTCACGAAACTGATCTTAAGCTAAATCTTAGTTTTCGTTTACAAAGTCGATTTAGTTTGGTTCGGACACTTGAAACAACTTTCGTCACAACAGTAAATTTTTGGATGCTTATTCCTTTAAAGAGCCAAACAATGTATATGTATGTATATATAGTTCATTACATAAAATAGACGTTGTTTGTCTATTAATTCTAATTTCGATCCTTTCCAACTTCTGAATAACAGTCTTCACGTATGGCGGCAACTGGCTGATGTAATCACCATATGTATCATAATTTCGAGTACTTTCCAATCATTCAGGATTCATCGTCAGGGATAAATTGATCTAACAATGTATAATGGGTTTTCTTCCTCTTCATTGGTTAATCATTTTGTTTATCCTTTCTCCCATTGGTTCAGGATGTTATTAATTTTATCAATGGAAAAAAGTATAAACTAATTAACCAATGAAGAAAAAATTATTATAAGTTGTTCAACACCAGTAAGATTAATTTTTCCCTGACGATGAATCCTCAAAGATTTGAGAGTACTCGGATTATGATAAATATGGCGATTGCATCAGCCAGTTCCCGGCATAAGTGAATGCTGTTATTCGGAAGTTGGAAACGATCGAAAATAGAATTAATAGAAAAAAACTTCTATTTCATTTAATGAAATATTCCATAGATTAAAAAAATGCTGTATATATATATATATATATATATATATATATATATATATATATATATATATATGTATATATATATATATATGTATATATATATATATATATATATATATATATATATATATATATATACTGTATAAACAAAACCAAGACTTCAAAAAAGGTGCTGATAGCAACAGAAAGTGTATTTCATTTTAAGTTACAATTGTTTCCATACCAATTCGACAATTTCAAGCATTATGGTTTTTGAAAATTTTCACAACCAGCATTTCTTCAGATTTCTTGAATAAAAACACTCTTGACAATAGAACATCGTTTAAAGAAAATCCCCTTAATGGAAAAGAAGCATGTGAAAAAAAAACATTGACCCTGTAGGCATCCTCTGTGAAAAAAAGCCCATTCGAATATTAATATATCACCTATATATATATATATATATATATATATATACATACACACAAACACACACACACATATATATATATATATAAATATATATATATATATATATATATATATATATATATATATATATATATATATATATATATATATATAGCAAATAAATGATAAATGTCTCTATTCCAAATTCCAAGATGTGGACAAGATGGAATTTATTCCTTTAAGTACGTTGATATGCAAAATTCTTTCGTAGCGCAAAAGCATTCATTTAATTATTTTATCAATCAATTAATTTATTCTGCCCTTAACACATCCGAAAAAATAGCATCTTTCAATTCATCAAAAGTAAATAACTGCATGTGGGAATGGTTACAACATCTGAAACTTGAGAGAACAGTTGCAATTACTGTTTTACTTTTTCTGTTATTGTATGACGACTTTTGCCATCTATTTGTTATATGCTCTGTAATTGCATTGAGCTTCATAAATTAAAGGATTAATATGATGTACAATGAGTGGTACTATCGCCCAGTACGAGCACTGATTTGACAGAAAGAAACTGCAAACTACTGTCTGTGTAACTAAAAAGTAAACTATGACAGGACATTAAACACTATCGAGAAACAATGTAAATGATGTTCTCTATGATGAGCAATAATGAGTACACGAATGCTTCGAGGAAGAAATATAAATAGAGAGTTATAGGCGTCAATGTCTGTACCAAGCAGGACACCACTTTACTTAATGGGTGAATGAATATGAATATACGAGTGGCGTTCCAAACCGTAATAACTCCTATTTTATTATTCAACTCAAATCAATCAGAGAAGAATTGTAAATTGCATCATTATAATGACTGAAGTTATGCATTCATGATCTGAGTTTTTCATCTCTCTTTTGAAGATATTGACGATGGTAGATTCTAAGAAAGCAATTTTTTGTCATGGACGTGTGTCATAAGCAAAGATCTACTATAAAAATGCTCTATGCTTTAAAAAATATTTAACCGATCAACATTAATTAGCGCCTACTGAACGTGTACGACACAATTGCAGTTGTTGTCAGCATAGTTAGGAGATAGGCCTTTCTTTTTTAAAAGTGGCGACAGAGATGTAGGTGACAAAGGTCGCTCGGAACTCTAATGTAAAGCCTCCCCCCCCGTCCTAATCGCTGGCAAAAGTGTATTGAGGATGCTGTTGGTCATGTAGGCAAAACAATTCTGAAGCACAAAATATCACTCGTTGTAATAGTAATACTCCTGTCTTTGTAGCTCCTCAAATCTTTAAGTTAAAAAACAGGATGCATTACTTTTTGACTGACCCTCATAGAGTGATACCAAAAAGAACTACACTACCTTAACACCGTGATCAAATTTCTCAGAATTATTTTTGCCAGGAGTTACGTGTGGCCTCTCTGCGACAAAATACGAGAACTACTTGAACGACATACTCTTTGACCAAGTGCTCGCCCTTCTTTTTTCTACTTTTATTTTAAGCAGGCGAAAATCACTCTAACCAAGCCACTCAATATTTGTCCGACGCTCAAGTCTGATTTAGTCAGCAGGTGGTTGTCTCGTTGAAAATAAGGAAACCAGACAACAAGCGAAATTTTATACGAGTAGCGTACCCGTCTCTAGATAGGTTCAAATTTTATACGAATAGCGTTCCCGTCTCTAGATAGGTTCAAACTATGTATTTTAATTTCTTTTGCATTTATTTGTTTCCATTTTGTCAGGAATTGACTGTCGAATAATCTTGTATTGTTATAAATGATTAGCAGGGAAACCCGACGTTGCTCGGGATGTAATGAGAATCAACGAGTATTGTAAATTCGTATACTGGTTCCGTCATCAAAATCGTTGCAAACGCCCATTTTTCAATCAAATCGATTGATTAGTTGTTCTAGTCGGGGATACATTTCGATACATCGAGAAGAAGATTAACATGTTTCTCAACAATGACGTAATCCATGATGCACTGTAGTCTGCATTGCACTGTAGAGAACCTACTGTTGGGTGGTTAAATCATTTTTATATAACGACTTGGATATAAATTAATTTATTTTTATTTCTGACTAATATTCTCATCTTTATTAGTTGTTGTTTCATCTTTAATGGTTGTTGTTTTTCACGTCGTTTCGGCCAACTATTCATCTGGCCTTCGTCAGGTGGTAACCGCGACGGATAGGAACTTCGAATCTCCTAACTGCATTCTCAGCAATCACTATCATCCGTAGTTGTTGTCGTCTCAAACGTCGCGAAAAACAACAACCAGTAAAAATGAAAACAACAACTAATAAAGATGAGAATAATAGTCCGAAATAAAAAAATAAATTAATGTATATAATGCTCATCTCAAAAATGAATTCCAATTAAGGAATAATATATATACCAATCGGTACGGACCCGACTATGGAAGATCAGATAATAAATAAACGTGGATTTATAAGATCAAAGAATCCAACCTCGATCGCCCTTCAGGTCCCGTGGCGCAGTTGACAGAGACGTTGTATCTATACGTTTCCAGATGGGCATTGTCTGAAGGTAGCGGTTTCAATCCTAACCAATGATGAGTCCAAATAATACAAATAAGCGATCCTCATGTAAAAAATTAAGAAACGTATTATATGAATAGACTTATACATGCACAAGCATTTAACCAAAATATGATTTGGATTTAAAAGTTCAGGGAAATTGTTTTCAACCATATACTTAAAAATAAAAACAAAAAAATTGGAAGATGGAGAGTAGGTATAACGTGAAATATTGAATCCTGCAACGGAAAGCGGCTCGCAAAGCCAAGTCAGTTCACGATAAAAATGAGCATCCTGAATATTGACTTCCTCTACTTTATAATATCACCAAATCTGTTTATTTATATATGAACTAGCGAAGTGACCCCACGTTGGCCGGGATTAAATGATTATCAACGAATGTTTTACACTCTGATATTATTATTATTCTCATCGAAATCGGTAAAATCGCTCATATTTCAATCAAATCGATTGATTACTTTCTCTTGTAAGGGACCCATCGGAGGTGTACCGGTAGGAAGCTTCACATGCATCTCAAAATGATTTAGTCCACAATATATTGCATTGCAGAGAACTTTGCACTGTAGAGAACCTACGCTTCCTCATAAAATTATTATTATATGCATATATAATTGCTTGAATTAATATTTTAAACCGCAAAAGTTACGTATCATACTTTAATTATGCTCTAAAAAGAAACATATATTTCGAATGCCCCCGTCATATCACAGAAACCACTACTGATTTTATATGCAGGAACTTACTGCTTATGCGGTGATAAGGGCTTAACTTTAAGTTTAAAATGAAAAAGTCAAGTATCATGGTACAAATTCTGCTTTAAACAGAGACATTTATCAAACATCAAAGAAACTACTTTTGATTTGATATGTTTGGCTTGTGTGGTAATAAACCTTCTCAAATGCACCCGTGATGTTAGACTGTATAATATGTTTACTTTGGTCCAAATCGCCTGTCATTCTTTCATCGGATTTTTTCAATCATCGATTATCGATACTTATTGAAGATATTCCGATATAAAAAAATCTATAGAACTTTGCCATAAATATAAGGTACGTTAGTGTAAAATTCCATATGTCGAAAGTTTTTGGGAGACATACAAATACACACACACAAACACATTTGCTTTTATATATAGACTAGCGTGGTAACCGGCGGTGTCCGGGTGTTTAGAGGTGTGGTTTTGGAGCGGGTAAATGAAAGCAAAAGAATAAACGAAGTAATAACCGTGTTTAAATATTATTAAAAAAACAAAACAATAAACGAACATAATGCAAACGAACGATGTTAAAATTTCTTAAAATCATAAAAAAACCAAAAACTAAAAAGGAAACGCGAATGTGATGAAAAAACAAACCCAAAAAAACCGAACGTGATGCAAAACGAACGATGTTAAAACTCTTTTAAAAATCTGAAACATAAAGAAAAAAAAACAGCGAACGCGAAAAATGACATAAATAGCCCTGCTTCAGTTGGCGTGTGTGTGTGTGGGGGGGTAGATGGAAACTAAAAGTAATAGCGTTGTTAAAATATTTAATAAAAAAAAGAATACATTTAAAGTTATGCAAATCCATACAGTGCCGGCACTTGGAACAACAACAACTACGATTAGAGATGCTTTGTTGCCTATTGGTGGATATTTTAAACTGATTTAGGGGCGATAATTTAAGCTGTTTTAAGCGAATTTGTTGCTGCGGACTGTCCTTTTGCCTCCTCAATTTAAAGTTGTTTTTTTTTTTTTAATTTGAAGTAAACACTAGAATATTTCAATTAAAAGTAAAATATGAACAGGTAAAATTATCTTCTCTATATAAATAAAATGAACTCATTTTTTCCCGTCTGATTTTGACCTAAATAGGATTAAAAATCAAGATATTTCATGCAAATATAATATGCACAAACGGCAGAACAATATCTGAGGTGTGTTATAGGCTTATTATTTCTCAAATTCCTCGATAATCTTAGATTTCTATACTTTTTCTGCTGAGAAGTCACGGCCAAAATCGGTTAAGATCAATGGAAGTGGTAAAATATTTTCTCTCTAATAAATTCCTCCTCCCCCTGCCACCACTTAACACCATTTGGGGATCGTTCACAAGGAACAGTTGAGAAGAGTACACCGGTTTGGCTTCGTAGTTCTTTCATGTGAAGTTATTTAAAATCACTAAACTAAGCTGCAGTTCTCTGTGGCGTAGTGGTTACCGTGCTGGACAATTCACATTATATTTTCACGTTCGCGCCGACCTACCGTAGTCGTTTTTTTTTTTTCCTAAACAACTGGAATGGACTTTTCTTGGTGGCCGAACTGTTAACGTTGCAGATGGTTTTTTTTTTTTTTTCACACTTTATTTTCCTACTTTTACTCATGACTCCGGGTTTGATCCTTCCTACTTACCTACCATAACATTTTTTAACCCCCCCCCGTTCCGGAAACAAACACTCGGGCAACGCCGGGTACCCCCGCTAGTAGAAGAATAAAAGGCCAACCAAAAGAGGTATAGTTTGTTTAAACAGTTACATTAAATTTAGCTTAAATTTGCAGTTTTCGAAAAAAAATGACAAGTGCGGACGTTCTTTTTGCCGCCTGTGTACATGACATATACGCAAGAATAAAGTACTCGGCGAATAATAGCGGTTGAAGGTTTAATCTTCAGGGCGCGCAATACTGATAATGCAATTGCGAAATAATTAAGAATTCGACCCGGCCATGTCTGATGGAACGAGAACATACTATACCCGTGGATTGAATAAAGGTTCTCGTTCGTAATATTATGCAGATGTTTGAGTTTTACAAAAAGATTCTTTAGTTTGTTCACTTGAAGAAGAACGGAGGTTATATCGGCAGAAACACCATGCTAATCGCACCCTACATGAGAACAGTAGCCCTAATAATATATGTAACCCCAATAGATATTTATTTCTCTTAAAGCTGGCATTGCACATGGTCATGAAAAAGTAAATGAAAAAGTGCGACTTCTGTCTAACACTGTCTTTCATAGAATATGTTTATGTAACAAAGTATGCTCTATTGTTATTTTCATGGCAAGTGCTCGTCTGAGCTCCAATCCAATGTTCCCCTTGCCAAACTCTCACAAAACTCTCAACTACTATTAAAAAATTACCCTGGTCTTTATCTGTGCCTAAATCTTAACACAGTTTCCATGAACAAAGCTTATTTCTTAAAACTGCCCGGCTATGGAACGCTGTTCCGTTGGCTTGCTTCCTGGCTTACTACAATATAGTATCCTTCAAGTTCAATGTAAACATGTTCTTGTTGAGACATACCCTTAAATAATCAAAAGTCTACTTAATCCACCCCATCAACGATTATTACTTTACAGCCTTGCATTCATTAACCCTTATCCCCGAGTGGTCTTTTGGCCGTGATGAGTGTTGTTTTTTTTTTTTTACAAAAAAATCAATAAATGTTATTTTTATCAAAAAAGAATATTTATATCATGATTCCTTCTTAATAATCCTGTATTTATAGCGCGAATTTAAGTAATTATAACAAGTGCGATATTCTATACTTTTCGACTTTGTATTAGCTCGGCATGTGTTGATAGACATCATTTACAAATGAGAGGTGGGTCGAGTTTTCATTGCGACCACCCAGCGATTCGCCGGAATCCACTAGCGATACATGAGTGAGTCGTGATTATGCCCCAAAGGAGACTTGCATTCACTTCTCAAATGGTCACCAGCTCGTTACAAAGTGGATACAAGCTCACTTAAGTTTGGGGGGAATTCGGATAGGATTGACAATATAAAACTGGCAGGGAAAGCTTGGTAGGGAGGCCGTTTACATCCAAAGGATATCACTGATTATAAATTCTTACAAGCATTTATTTAAGGAATTTACAGTTGTATGCTATGGAAAGTTCTATTAGATTATATCTGAAAACAACGGGGTTGTGTCTGTCTGTCTGCTAACGACTTATAGGCTATTAAACCTACGAACTTTAATTTAGAAGAAATGATCGCCTAAAAAGGGGGGGTTATATTTATGTTTTCCTTTAGGGTAATGACACGGAGAGAATTATAACCTAATTTAGAGTGTTATTTTTTTTTGGGGGGGTATATCCGATGTTCATGTGATTTTAACAATAATTACGATAGTAACAAATAAATAAGTTCTTAGCAGTTTTTCTATTATTTAGATTGTTAGGACTATTCTTCCTATTTTAGTTGTTTTTCACACGACGTTTCGACCGATGTAACCAACGATCGTCTTCAGGTTTTTATCTACATTTTGTTTAGTTTATGAATAATGGAAAATGTTATATATATATATATATATATATATATATATATATATATATATATATTTGTATTTCAAACGAACATTTTTCACCATTCATTAATAACATAAAGTGTGAATATGCACCTGGAGACGGTCGGAGGTTGCATCGGCCGAAACCTTCTGAGGAAAACAACCAAGATGAGAAGAATAGTCAAGGATATCCAAATAATACAAACATAGTCATCACTTCTCATCTAAAAAAATATACGAACATCATATTCTTAACAGTTTGACAGATTTTGATTATAATAAGTGTGTGGGGGGTTATTGTATTGCATGAAACGGAAGTCGGAAATTCTGCATATTACGAACCAGATTTCTCGTAAATAGCCACTCAAACTCGAGCTACAAGTTGTCGCTGCCGAAATATGCTGAGCGCCGTTAATAACGATCTGAAGTCCGTTCAAATTATTGTTTATTTTTTAAAAGTATTTTTAAGTTTAATTCAAATTTTCCGATTTATTAAATTGCTACGTAAAATTACAGATTACTTACAAACACATCTCCTGTCTATGTTAAACATGTTTTTTTCTAAATAATAACGTGATTTCAGCGCGGTAATATAGACCGCTAGTACTCGCCATTGTTTTTCCAGCCATACCAGATATTTACGAAAAATTTGGTTTGTAATATGCAGCAGTAACGACATTCGGTTCGTACAATGCACCAATAGTATTTTAAGATTGACTAATGTATTATTAGTAGTACGAACAGGACCAGTGGAAATTCCACGAAATGAGAAAAATATTCGTTGCCTTTACATTTTCGCCAAGTTTCAGAAAAAAAATCTAATGGATGGCGCAAAAGTTAAGGGGTAAAAAGTGTTATTTATTTTTTTTTTTTTTTGCAATTTTAGGGCGTTTGTGCTTTTGAGCACCTGGGAACGCTGAATCCCAGTGAAAATAGACAAACGGTGCAGTTTCGCGCCTTAAGACATGTATATTTGAATTCAGCACCATGGAAAACTACTATATAGACATAAATATCAAGTTTTTGAGTAATATGGAAAAAAAGCTCCAAAATGGCATTTTTTTAATCCCTAAAAGTCCCAGAGGGATGCGAATCAGAATTTTGCCAGAGTAATCCCTACTGAATTCATAATAAGATTAATGACCTCAACATTTTTGGCCAGGTTTCAGGAAAATCTAATGGATGGATCAAACACTAAGGGGTAAAAATTGCCATTTTTGGCCACTTGGGGGCATTTGTGACCACCTTTGAGCTCCTGGAGCCGCTGAATCCCAGTGTAAATGGTGAACAGTGACATTTCAGGCATTAACACGGGTATATTTGAGTTTATCACCGTGAAAAAGCGCTATATAGTCAGACATATAAAATGTTTGCTGAGAAATATGATAAAAGAGCCACCAAAGGGGCGTTTTTAGCACCGCAAATCCCCGGGAACGCGAACCAGAATTTTGCCAGGATCACCCATGCTGGATTTATATTAAGGCCAATGGCCTCCACATTTTGGCCAAGTTTCATAAAAATTTTATGGCAAACGCTATGGGGCAAAACCTGTCATTTTTTACCATTTTGGGACATTTTTGACCACTTTTGTGCCCCTGGGGACGCAACGGAATTTTTCGCAAAAAATTATTTTACTGTGCACATTTATTTAATAAAATACAATTTGTGGCAAAATTTCAGGAAAAACTAACCTGGCAATCGTCCGGACTCACGGACGGACGCACGGAAGCGACGGACGCACGGACGCCATTGAAAACATAGGTCCCTGTCCGATAAATCGGGGACCAATATTATATAGATTGGTATTAGTAGTATTAGTATTAGTAGTAATAGTCATTTAGTTGTTTATTTTGCGGCATATCACACCTTTTTGAATGATTTCATACCGAATCCATTAACTTAAGAAACAGTTTTTTCATGTTTCAATTCTTTGTATATTAAAATGTGTATTTCTGGAATTTGGTTGTTTTTATTTTACAGCATGTCGACCCTTTTCGGGTAATTAAATGCCAAATCAGTTAAGTTGGGGTAAAGTGTCTAGACAACATTGAAACAAAGAATCGGGCTGGGTTGCGTGGCTTTCCATAAAACGCAGCACCATTCTAAAATCAAAAAGGGTGTCAACAGCAGGGGTTTTCAACCGGGGTCCACATGGACCCTAGGGTTCCATGGAATATTTCTGGGGGTCCATAGGCAAAACATAACAGAATGAGGGTCCACAGCGATATTTTGGTGGTCCATGAAGAAAACCAACTCAGAATACTTTTTATTATTAAAAATGTAATTTCTACTGTATGATCTCCATCGGCTTGATCATGGAAGAAACGTTGTAATATTGGAATACAAGATATTGGTAAAGAATTATTATCACTCTAATTATTATTATTATTATTATTATTATTATATTATTATTATTATTATTATTATTGTTGTTGTTGTTGTTTTCGTTTTTGTTGTTGTTGTTGATGATGATGAATACTTTATTTGCATTAAATTAGTTTTCATTTAAAAATGAAGCTTAATTTTTTAATATTTCTTTGATTATTAAAACCTCAAAATTTATATTAGTGAAAAATACAAGATTGTCTTAAGGCCCCCCCCAAGATAAAAAGAAGGGAAAAGGGGTCATCAGTAAAAAAAAAGGTTGAGAACCACTGTGTTAAAGTAATAGTTTATTAAATGTATACCCCCAGTAGTTTATCACGTGGACTAAACAACTACCCAATCGTATCGAAGTGTTTCAAAATCACGTAATTCGTTTCATTACAGGACATCTGATTGAAAAACTAAATATCCATACTCCGTCAAACTGTATGCCTACACGCTCTATTTGATGAAATCAAAGCTAAAACCCTTAAACTTTTTAGCCATGTTAAACGATCAATCATTGGCCTGTCACAGTTATGATTTGATGGTATGTTAGGAGGCAAGAGAGACGGAGAAAAGGCGAGGAGAAGGTGGAGAGAAAATGTTTTTTTTATTTGACATCTCTCAATTGTTGGGAGTCCATCACCAAACTTTCCCTGGATTAGAAGGAATGGCGAAAAGTAAGTTACATGTGTTCGCAATCCGCACCAAGGAGAAGATGCGACTCATGGTTTAAATTGGTTTATGAGATTTGGTTTCGTTGTTTCTTTGTTTCTGACTATATAAAACATGACTGAGTTTTGCCGAATAAACAATACCATGCATGTTTGGTGCATTTTAGGTCAGGAAGCCAGTATCTTGAAACAAATTGATCCAGTAGCATCAGAGAATTGTAGTAGTTATTCCTTTCTCGGTCTGAAGAACTCTTAGGTTCCGTACATATTTTCGCTCTTGCAGCTTCAATGGATTTGCAGCATTTCCGTCCGTAACAGCACGCTAGGTTTACATCTCTTATACTCCTCAGCAGCGTTGATACACGTTTTATTTTCACACCTAGGTGAAACGTTTTCTTAAGGTATCAATTATTCTTAAATGATCACCTATTAAAAGATGGGCAGACTAAGGAGCTTTAAACTTTTAAATAAGGATTAACTCAGCAAAATTAAGACCTTTAAAAACTTATTGGAGTTATATGTTCATATTGTTTTTTAGCTTCGGATCAAGGTTTCTGATTTAACTCAAGTATTTGGTGCCAGCGCCACTTGCACCTATAACGGGTGTTCCTATCGGAGCAGGAATAGTTACTTTGGCATACATAACGCTTGAGGTGCCAGATGTGGAGTAGTTTCATTATAAACACTGTTTTGCCACTACTCAACATCTGGCACCTCAAGGGCTATACATGTATGTTAAAATATTATAGGGCAAAGTTGCATCATATTTAGCATAAGTCATTTTTTTTTTAATTTGCTAGCATGATGATATTCAAGCTATTAATAATACTGCTACAACTGCTACTACGAATAATGATTTCTTCGGGCCAAGATTAAAGTGTAGTATCTGTTGTTCAGATGTTGCACTTCAATTTCTTGTTCTCTGTCAGTGAAGAGGAAATCCTTCACGACTGAGACAATTTTTTGTTTATTTTTGTTCCTTTTCTCCACGTTAAAAAAAAAACGACCCTAGTATCTAACTCTTTTCTGTGGGGAGTGATTGTAAATAAGAATAATATTACTACCCATATTAATAATAATGCTCCTGCTGCTGTCGTAGCTACTGCTGATGGTTATGATGAATACATGAAAATATGTAACTGTCAAATATAACACAACTGCTGCTGCTGCTGTACTGCTACTACTACCACCACTACTACTACCACATCTGCTATGTGAGCTGGTATTGTTTGTGGCCCTCATTGACCGGAGATTGCATATTTTGGTTTATTATCATATAATTCGGCATGACAATCGCGTTGATCCTCACTTGCTGCGGATTGGCCCAATTCTGGGAAATATGAAATCGTTATCACTCTTTTTAATATTTTATCATTTAAACTCGCGTGAAACATATTGCTGTGCACTTTTGCCAGTGCACTATTTTTAATTATTTTTTCCAGGTTAAATTCAAGCTTAACATCTTTTTTTATATATTAGATTGTTAGGCGGAACCACAGAATAGTTACAAAACACCCTCCTCTTCCCATATTAAGAATGGTTTTCAAAAGAACAACGTTATTATTTCAGCACGGTGACAAAAGTGCGCAAGTACCAGTGTACCGAATAAACGCTATCAATTATAGTACCTATTTACTATGCCTCTCCACGGGACAGAGTTAGACACCAGGGTCGTTTTGTAGCGTGGAGAAAAGGTACAAAAATAAAAAGTGTCTCAGTCGTGAAGGATTTCTCCTCCACCGAAAGAGAACAGGAAATGGAAGTGCAGCATCTGAAGAACAGATACTACACTTTGATCTTGACCAAAAGTAGTTCAATAACTATTTGGTAAAAAATAAAAAAACAGCGAACAGTGGAAGAGCTCAATATGCGCTTGTGTGTTCTGATCTAAATATATCTGTTAAGTTTCATTTATCGATGCTAAACGACTTGCAGCTATAATGACGTAATTATTTGTCCAGTTCATGTTTAACTTTTCCTTTCTCATTCATAAATTTAGCTGATTTGAAATATAACCTCTCCAGGCAGCAGGTGCTTCAGCAACCCTAAAAGTTTAACTGAACTAGAATTGACCGTTAGTCAAAACTAGCTAATCTACCCGATATACTACAAAAACACTACCAAGTTTCGCCTGGCCCATCTGGGGGCTGGGCATGAATTTCAAAGACCATATGTGGGAGCAACTCCACATATAAGACCTTTGCTCTTGTACCAATCAATTATTGGCCAATGTAGGGGAAACCCTTCATACCAATTGTCACTATCCAGCTGCCCTACTCCCCAGGGAGTTGATCCCCATTTCTCCTTCACTCTCCACATTAAAAAACGGCCTTGTGCCTATTTTGCTTAGTGGGGAAGCAAATAAATCCGAAAAACACTACTGCTGTCACTGCTGCTACAACAACAACAACTATTACTACTACTAATAATAATAATAATAATAATAACAATAATAATAATAATAATAATGAAAATGATGATGATGATAGTAGTAATAATAATAATAATAATAATAATAATAATAATAATAATGCCAAGCCGGATACAAGTTCTCCAATACAGAGGAAAAAGTGAACCACCTGATGTACATGGACGATCTGAAACTTTTTGCAAGGACCGAAAAGGAGCTAGAGACACAAATTAACACTACCAGAATCTTCAGCCAAGATATCCAAAAGGAATTTGGAATGGAAAAGTGCGCACAACTAGTTATAAGAAAGGGAAAACTGGAAACGACAGAAGGCATGGAACTACCCAACCAAACAGAAATGAGGGCACTAGGGAAACAAGACGACTATAAAGACTTGAGAATTCTGGAAGCGGACACCATCGGAGCGACAGAAATGAAAGAGAAAGTTGGAAAGGAATACCTCAGGAGAACAAGAAAACTCCTGGAAACTAAATTATATAGTAGAAACCTAATAAAAGGTATAAATACATGGGCAGTATCACTAGTAAGATACTCTGGACCGTTTATAGGGTGGACAAAAGAGAACTGAGACAACTCGACCAGAAAACCAGGAAACTCATTACCATGCATAATGCACTACACCCAAAGGACGATATTGACAGACTCTACGTGAAAAGGAATGACGGTGGGAGGGGACTGATCTGTATACAAGACTGTATGAAGGACACGACAAAAGAACTAGAAAAAATACATAATGCAAAACACTGAAAGGATTGTTATGGCGCGAGAGACACTGAAAAAAAAAAAAAAACAGAAAACAGAGAGACAAACGACAAAACGAGAAAAGAGAAATGGGAAGAGAAACAACTCCACGGAAGATTCATAAGAATGACAAAAGATGATAATAACGAAAACACCTGGACATGGATGCGAAAAGGACATATAAACCGAGAAACTAAATCTCTAATAACTGTAGCACAAGATAACTCGATAAGAACCAACCATATCAAAGCAAGGATCGATAAAACACAAGAAAACAGCAAATGCAGCCGCTGTGGACAAAGGGAAGAAACGATAAAACATATAGTAAGCGAATGCAGCAAACTTGCCCAAAAGGAATACAAAAACAGGCATGACCAAGTGGGGAGGGTGGTACACTGGGAATTGTGTAAACGACTGCATTTTGAGCGTACAGACAAATGGTACAAGCATAAACCTGCAATAGCACTCGAAAACGAGAACCACAAAATCCTATGGGGCATGGACATACAGACGGACAAACCCATCCAAGCAAGAAGACCAGATGTCGTAATAATTAACAAGAAAAAAAATCGTGTCAAATCGTGGACTTTGCAGTCCCAGCTGATCAAAGGGTGAGTATGAAAGAAAAGGAGAAACGAAGCAAATACACAGAGCTAGCCAGAGTGTTAAAAGGGATTTGGATGATGAAGAAAATCAAAATAGTACCGATAATAGTAGGAGCACTAGGAACAATCCCTAAAAACTTCGAAAAAAGAATGTCAGAAATTGGAATCAGAGGAATAACTGCAAAAGTACAACGACTAACGATAATGAAAACGACTGAAATATTAAGGAAAACACTTGAATGCGGAGAATAATACAAGACAATATAACGACTAAGCGTTACAGGGAATGAAGAACACCGAAACTGCATATTTACAAGTTCTACATCCCCATCATGCATCCCCCCATTGTTTCATCACCGATCCCCCACCCCCCAAAAAAATGATACCAAAGGGCCGAGAAAGGTCAAGAAGGACTGAAAGACCGTGGAGCGAGCGCCAACCAGACCTCGGCTGGACAAGCGCAAAGAGAACCGGGACCTTGGGGAGGCTGAGTGCCACTCAAATTCCAGTATAAACCAATGGCCACTACCAGCGAGAAATCAATGGTAAGCGGCTGTTGCGAAGATGCAAATTCATTTTCAGATGCTATCGAAGGAGGTGGAGAGAGCTGGACGTCTGGGGAGACTTGTTGTCACTCAGCTTCCAGAGAACACCACAGGTTTCCAATCAGATCGTATGTTGACTTGTGTGAAAGCTCCATGTGAGCCAATAATAATAATAATAATAATAATAATAATAATAATAATAATAGGAACTATAACAAATAACTTTTAAAAAAGAATGAGAGATATGGAAAGAAAGGGATAGGAGAGAAAATACAACCAATTTCAATAGTGAAAACTGCAGAAATATTAAGAAAAAAACCTTGAATTCGGAGACTAACACCACATATAAACTACGCACAAACTGGACACAGATACAGCTACAGATGCAAAACGCAAAGTAACATCTCATGAAAACTGAAACTGTATGGCATGAAATAACCGCGCCCACCTTTTTTTCCTGCGTGTGCCACCATAAACAGGCACCACACCAAATAATGAATGTCAGGGAGGGGGGAAGACCGAGGAGATAAAGCACTAGCCAGACTTCCAATGAAGATATGCAAAGAAGACTAGGACCCAAATTCCAGTGAAGACAAATGGTCGCCACAACGGCTGTTGCGATAACGCAAATTAATTTGCAAAGCTTGTCGAAATAGTTAGAGAGTACTGGAAATATGGGGAAACTTGTTGTCACTCAGACTCCAGGGAACACCATTAGTTGGTCTCAAAGAACAAGCTCGTCGAATACTCTTCAGCACATCAATGTAAACTTCGCTGTTGACTTTCAAGCCAACTTGGACAATGTGAGGTGGCATGACGTGGCTCTCACTTCAACCCACACCACAGACCATATACGCAGCCGGAAATTTCATTCAGCGTTGAACAATCCGGATTTGCATTTTGAGAGTGTTGGAAATAATTCTGTTGTCCTGGATCGGTAGATAGTATGAGTTGTACATTAGCGCATCTTCGGTTTCGCTCTTTGGACATTGTGGCACTTTCCGACATGATAGAAGACTCCTATCGCTCTTGGGATTAGTACAGAAATGGCTTACTAGTACATGGTATGTAACAATTTAATCGGCGTTGATGGTATGCTCCTATTCTGTTCTAATCTTTTAAAAATCGTAATTATAATCTAAGCATCACCTGTACTGAAGATGTAACCTTTAATCTCCAGAGGAGGGTCACTTATAACGGGACTTTACCAAGTACTTTATACGTTAAGCTACAGGCCCATAATTACAATTCAGTAAATACTTTTATCCGGTCATTGCTGACGGAATAAAGGCATGCTACTTCCCGTGGATTAATTAAATGGCTGCGTTCGAAACTACCTGCAGTTTTCTGAGTAGCTAAGAAGGATTTCCGTGTTCTGAAGAAGGTCGAAGGTTACATCGGCCGAAACGGTATGAAAACGACACTCAAGGTAAAAGCAGTAGCCTGAAAAATACAAATAGTTCGAATCATTAATTTTCATTTGAAGAATTCCGAAACAAGATTAAAAAAAATAATAGCATAGAATATTATTTTATTATTGGAATTCTTTAAGATGAGTAATTTGAATATTTATTAATTTGCTGACTTCATAGTTGTTGTTTCATGTTGTTTCGGCCAACTGTTCCCCTAACCTTAGTCAGGTGGTTAACCGCGACGGGATAGGAATGTTGCGTCTCTTGAATACAATTAGTGCCTTCCATAGTTGTCCTTAACCACGTTTTGGACAACTAATCTTCTGGCCGGCTTTGGGTAGGTTTGAAACCACTATCAACAGACAATGATTACCTGGAACCGTAGAGATTCAACGCTTCTATCCACTGTGCTACGTGTAGTAATAACTGAGGACACAGTTAAGAGACTCACCATTCATATCTCGCCGCGGTAAACTACCTGACGAAGGTCAGAAGAATAGTTGACCAAAACGTTGTCAAACAAAAACTATGAAGATAAGGATAACAGTCCGAAAATAAATTTAAAAAAAAAACTAATAGAATAGAAGTTCAGCTTAAAACGTCTTCGAAGTGTCAGAAAATTAACGTTACTATATATGATCGTTTTGATGAGTTTATTCGGTAATAATACATAAAACGAGCCCCTAAGTTTAAAAAATTGACAGAAGGTCTGTCAATTGAGGCATGGAAGGACAAAACAGATACAATACTTTCGCTATTCTTCAAAACTGTTTATTTATATATTTGGACAAAATATTAATATTTTTTGTTAATATATTTCTCTAACATATTTACGTTTTTTTTTTTTTAAATATAGTATATTTAAATATATTTTATTTACATATACTTAATTTAAACCTGCGTAGTCTGTTATCATTGTCGCCCGATTTAAAAATTAAAAAAAATATTATTTATTGTAGTTAACTATATTTTACGTTTATTTTTCACCACTCTTAGAACAAAAAATGTATAAAAGTACGTAAACTGTCTTTATCAATTGATTTCGTGTTTTTTAATTGCATAGAAATTTCTAAACAATTTGACAAAATATAAACATAGTTATTTGAAAAATGTCTACGATTAAAAAACACAAAATCCACTGAATAAAGTTTACGTTTTTTTTTATATTTTAAAAGGCGTGAAAAAAATAAACTTAAATTATAGTTAACTATAAAACATATATTTTTTTTAAATCGGCAACGATCGTAATAGGCTGCACAGGTTTAAATAAATATATGTAAATAAAGTATATATATAAATATATTAAATTTCAAAAAGAAAACGCAACTATATTTGAAAAGAAAAAATTTGCCCAAATATAAAAGTTTGGAAGAATAGCGAAAGTATTGTATCAGTTTTGTGCTGCCATATATCAAATGACACACGTTCGGCCATTTTTTAAACTTAGGGTCTCCTTTTATGCACCATTACCGTCTATTCTAATATTATTATTGGATGTAAATTGTTCACATATCGTGCAAAAGATGGTAGAATTTTACAAATTCCAAAGAAATTTATAGAATTTGGAGTATAGGAAAATATAAGATTAATATCAATCCGAGCCGACCTGAAAAAAAATAAAGACTAAAATTCCCATCACAACTATCCGACCCTACTCCCCCCCCCCATTGCCTTTCTTTTCGGTGTGTTAAGACCCCTACTTATGAGAATTGACATTGATCCAGTGCTTAACATAGAAGTCAAGAAGAGGGATTTCAATGTGACAACGCAAAGTGGAGAAAGAAATAAAAATCACTCCACCACTTCTACCGAAAATTGGGAGAAAAAAGGTTTACAAATAAAACATGATTAATTGAGGATAAAAAAAAAAATCATGGAAGATCAGATTTAAAAAAGATGGAGTTCCATAATGCCGTTCAGGTTTCTCTTATTGGACTTTCCTGTTGCTGCCAATCATGCAAAGTGGTTATCCTTAAAAAGGGGAATGCCCCTACACTTGAAACATGTTTATTTAATATTTCGCAACACATGTCATCGACATGAACAGGGAATGGGTGTCTTGAAGTGAAATTCAAGTAATTATAGAAGAGGAAATGAAAACCGTTCTTTTTTATTTAATGCGTGAAATTTGTTTAAGAAAAAAAAAACGAACACATTGACAAGTATGAAAACAATCTTATCATTGTATCATATTAGTAGAAGTATGCTTTGAGTTAGACTCTATACGCTTGATTTTTAGCCAATCTGAGAAATTGTCTTCAGATAGATGGACTGCCACATAGCCTCTTTCCATAGACTACACAGGGTAAAGTCATGTGGCCAGTGTCCTTTTTTTTACATAGGAATCACCACTTATCAAGGCCCGGAGGCCATTCGAGAAAAATGGTTGCAGAGCGTAGAGTAGTCAAAGGGATAATATTGTAGTAATCGTTAGTAATTGAAATTTGGTAAATAGGATTACTTAATGTGTCAGTTCATCAAGAATTTGTTTATGTTGGACTTGAAGATAACCAAGTTGAAGTCAGCTGGGAAGCGGGCAAACGGAAGAGAGTTTCACAGGCGTGCAGTTCCAAGAAAGAAGATTTGTTCCTGGGATCTACGGTTTGATTTAAGCTCAGATAAAGAGTGGGGAAAATTATTGATGCCTGTTTTTCGAGAAGGGTGTTTTTTGTGAGGGGTACCAAAGATTGGAGCTCAGACGAGCACTTTCCATGGGAATAACGATAAAGCAAAACAGTCTCACAACGTCTCTTCTGTGGGAAAGAGGTTTCAGGGAAGAGAAAAGGGCATCACCCACGAAGCTACGCAGTCTATTTTGAACTCTGCCAAGGCAGGCTAAGCTGATTCTAGCAGATCCAGCCCAGATGTGGCAACAGTATTTCATCCTTGGACATACTTGCCTTTTATATAGATAGAGAATTGCATAAGCAGTGAGATATCTACTGGAGCAGTAGAAGGATCCCACCATTTTTCCAGCGACATTGGCAACAGATTTGAGGTACGTGTTCTATTTCAGATCAGGAGTAAAGATCAATCCCAGAAGCTTGTCAAAACATGGAACCTCCCCAAGACGAGAGCCATTCATTTCAATTGATGCCAGATGGGGATCAGAGCGTTGATGATGTAAAGATAGAAGCTTGGTTTTAGATGCATTAAAAGTAAAAGTTCGATTATTTTTTTTTCTATTTTACTTACTAGAAGTGAACTGTTTAGAAAAAACTTGACTCTCGCATGCATACTTGTCAGTTAATTTCTGTTTTTTTTCTTCTTCTTTTATTTCTACTTTTAAAGAACTTTAACGTTACGTTTAATACCTACGGTATTTCTTTTTAATCCTTTTTTAAGCCTCCCCAAGACGAGAACCATCCATTTCAATTGATGCCAAATGAGGATCAGAACGTTGAGATGCATTAAAAGTAACCAGCCACCTCTTCCCCCATTGTACCACGCACTTAAGATCAAAGGAGAGAGAATCGGAGAGAACTTGGTCATTTGCGGCCTTTGATGTCTTGCCATAGATGGTAGTGTCGTAAGCATAAATGTCAACGAGTGATCTAAGTATGTATTTTGGGAAATCATTGATGTAGATCAGGAAGAGAGTTGGCCCCAGGATGAACCCCTGAGGGACTCCAGCATTAATACTATGCGCTTCTGATTTCTGCCCATCAACCAATACTCTTAGGAGCTTATCAGAGAGAAAAGATTTAATAATTAAGAAGACATGTCCACTATACCGTAGCTGGAGATCTTGTGAAGTATGCCTGTGGGGGAAGTTCCTTGCACTTTGGGCAGATTGGGGAGTTTATTTGACCTATGTTTGTTTACTGCACTCCTGCAGTGTCTTGTTCAGATCCGATTTGCAGCCACCCACTGCTTCCTACTATTTGTAGCAAACTCTGGGAGGCGCAAAGTTGGGTCTTCAATGATGTCCTCACCTTTGGGAACATAGTTTCTCCATTCCACATTAATGTATTATGAAAAAGGTAGATATGTCTGTATGTCCAATCTCTCAAAATCCAAACTTATATTTATTTCCCCTCTCTTTATTTCTCGCTCTCTTTCAACACAAAAGCAAAAGAAACGTCCATATACAAAAAAAAACAAAGACAAAAAAAAAACGAAAATACAGTGTAACCCCCCCCCCCAAAAAAAAATGGGGCCCAACTCTAATTAGGCCCCATTTCTTAGTGTTTTGCCCGAATGACATGAAACTTTGGTCATAACTAGTTTATTATATTCAAAACATCACATCAAAACACTAGGGTCTTTGATCTTTTTTTCTCCGTTCTACAGCATGTTCTAGATGGCCTCCATTTAGCTTTTGTTTTTTGGGGCCACAACCCTGTATTAGCAAATACGTAATTAAATCTTATTGGATAAATGTATTATGAAAAAAAATAATAGAAATGTCCGGATTCTTTATATCAAAACTAATATTCATCCTCCTCCTCCTCCTCTCTCTCTCTCTCTCTCTCTCTCTTACTCCCTCTTAAAAACAAAACCAAACGTAACGCCTATGTACAAAGATTCATTCCGAAAACTACGAGTCTATGAAACAGAATACTGCGGCGCTACTTCCCAGCTGACTACAACATAATCTTTTTCAGGTCCACTGTAAATACAGGGTAAAACTATAAAATTGTCGCCATAGTATAGACGACACATTTCCATTTACGTTTGATGAAAACCAGTTCTCTTTTTCTGTTGCAGACCATCTACTTCAGAAGCCTTCTATTATGTCTGAAAGTGACACAATGTTCAATGAGCGAAATATGCGATGCGCGGCTGTACAACGCATGCTTTATACCGATCTAACTTATGAAAACAGGACCATTGCCTGCACCCTCAAATGCAAACCCGGACGCGATTCGATTAAAATATAGGCCAGTTTAGATATTTCGATGACAAATATATGGAGTGTTAAATATTCAATGGTAAGCATCTACCCCGCTATATATATATATATATATATATATATATATATATATATATATATATATACATATATGTATATGTATATATATATGTATATATATATATGAATATATATATGAAAATATATATATAAGTATACATATGTATATATATATGTATATATATGCATATATATGTATATATATGCATATATACATGTGTATATATGTATATATGTATGTATATATGTATGTATATATATGCATATATATATGTATATAGACATATATATATGTATATGTATATATATGTATATATATATGTATATATATGTATATATATGTATATGTATATATATGTATATATATACATATATATATGTATATATATATGGGTATATATATATATGTATGTATATATATGTATATATATATGCATATATATATATGTATATACATATATATGATACGGTTTTTTCAGGTTACGATGTGGAATACGATGTATCTTTCGAACCCTGGTTACGGTATTTGCCCCCGCCTTATAGCGTTATTTATCATCGGATTTGATTATATACATGTCTATTATATACTGCCCAGTATTTTGTCACTAATTTTTAATTCCGTATCCCTGGGTTATACTTTAATGTAAATGAAAAACGTTCGAAGAGCAATACTTCTTATTTTAATTCCGCCCAAACAGATCAGATATGATTACAAACTGAAATGTTATATTATGACTGAACCTATGTATTCATGTCCTGAACCCATTATATCTTTGTTGCAGATATTGACCGAAAAAGCAACCACTCTCATAAACGATATATCATTCAATTCGTGGCTAAAGGGCATTAAGAATGGTGCTAACTATGTAAGGAAATTTATTTCTGGAACGGAAACGGTCGCCTTTTTTATGTTTCTACACCTGCCTTTGTATATTTTCAACATTTCGAGATAAAAAAAATAGGAGCCTTCACTTATAGAACGACCACCGTGCTATAAAGTACGTGCTGGGCGCCAATGAAATGTTATTTTGTTTCACTGGTGAAAGGGTTAAATTAAAAATGATACTTGGCTTTTTGAATGTTAAACTTAAATTCAAGTCGTTATGTAAAAAGAATTTGATAAAATCAACACCAGATTCTCTACGGTACAATGTAGACTATAATGTATAATTGACTATTGGATTGTTGTATGTATTATAGACTATTAGATTGTTGACTGCAATGTATTATGGCTTATTGGAATGTTGACTACAATGTATTATAGACTACAATGTCTTTTGGCCAAGATTAGATGTAGTACCTGTTCTTCAGATGCTGCACTTCCATTTCTTGTTCTCTTTCGGTGGAGGAACAGTCCTTCACAACTGAGACATTTTTTTTTATTTTTGTACCTTTTCTCCACATTAAAAAAACGACCCTAATGGCTAACTCTGCCCCGTGGGTAGACATTGTAAATAGGTACAATTTATTATAGACTACAATGTATTATAGATTACAATATATTATGGATTATTGGAATATTTACTACAATATATTATTGACTCTTGGATTGTTGACTACAATGTATTATGGACTATTGGAATGTTGACTATACTCTTATATTTAGTGTTACTTTTTATTTTCGAATTCATTTTAGTCGATCGGTGTCGTTTCATTTGTTTTATTGCTGACTATTATTCCCATCTTATAGTTGTTCACAATAAAATAAATGGATAAATAATACTAATCTCATTAAACATTCCAATTAATTAAATAATATATACCATTCGGTAAAGACCCGACATCAGACATAAACGTGGATTTATAAGACCCTAAAAAATCGAACCTTGATCGCCTTTCAGCACCCGTGGTGCAGTGGGTAGAGACGTTGAATCTCTACGGTTCCAGGTGAGCATTATCTGAAATTCACGGGTTCAATCCTACTCAAAACCAGCCAGTTGGCCAAAACGTGGCCAGACATTAAAAAAAAACTATGGAAAGCAGTAATTGCTGAGAATGCAGTTAGGATATTCGGAGTTCTTATCTCGTCGCGGTTACCACATGACGAAGACCATTGGAATAATTGGCTGAAACGTAGTAAAACAACAACTAAAAGCTGAGGATAATTGTTCGCAATAAAGTAAATGAACAAATAATACTAATTTCAATAAATATTCTAATTAATTAATTAATATACTACAATAGAAATATGCGGGGATGGAAACTAATATGGTTAAGGTTAAACATGGAAAAGCAAAGGACTAGCTGTTAAAACTGGAAAAGAAAAGGACAAGACATTCTAGTAAAAAAATATAAATTTATAACTTAAAATATTGCAGTATTAAGAATTGATTAAATATTGCCATAAATGGAATTAAAAAAAAAATTTAATGTTGCAATATTTTAAGTTATAAATATATTATTTTTTTTACTAGAATATCTTGTCCTTTTCTTTTCCAGTTTTTACAACTAGTCCTTTGCTTTTCACTGTTTAAGCTTAACTATATTACTTTTCATGCTTGCATTTGTCTATGGTAATCCCTGATTATTCAATGCTTCCAATAAATTCACTTGTACTTTGTTTAATTTCAGTCTTATTGTTTTGACTCCTAAACACACATGTAATAACAATGTACGCCACTCGCCTGCTTTCAATAAAATCCCCCAATCATCTCCCGTTCATGCTTTCATTAGTGAATTAGTAGCAACAGTAGTAGCTGAAGCGACGTGGTCGCTATGGAAACCAGTCCTAAAAAACGTCACTCATCTCTTTATATGTTTTTACTATTTGGAACAGCAGAAAATTCATCATAACTTTTGTTTTACTCAACGAAGATTTTAAAAAAAATTACAATATAGCTGAGATGGTGATCAATAAACTGTAATAATTGTTTAAAATTTGGTCCAAAAATGAGTGGGCGGTGAAGCTTTAAAGCAGTTCTAAATGACTAAACCTGGCAGTAAACCATATATTCAAACATGGTAGCGTGTGAATGGTAGTGTTGTTTCGTTTTGTTTTCTCTTTGCTTTTGTCTGAGAAGATTTTGATTCGGTAACTTTCTCGTGACGTATAAATAGACAAAGAAATACGTATTGCTCTTTATTATGGAATGAAGAATTGTAGTCTATTAGTTAGCACATAAAGATAAAATATAAACTGTTTTTGCAATCCGTAACAATAATAGTTTGTTTTCATAAACTGTTCTTTTGACTTATATATTTATAATCATATCTGATAAGTTTATTTATGCAACAGTGTTTTCCAAGCAAAACATTTTGATTTATGAAGTTCTTTGTACAAGAACCGAGTAACATTTCGTGTTTTCATACCATGAATCCTTCAAGAGTTTCAGTGTCGCCGGGATAGACGTTTATAAAATATCCGTAATTGTAATTTTGCACAGCCAATCCTCCAGCTTGTTAACGATGCCAGCGTGTTCTTACAAAAACAGGAGTAAAAAAAAAGAGCCCATGAGAAACAAGGGCCTTATTGATGGCTTGTCCTTGTGAGGTCGTTTTATAAAAAAAAAAAGAAAAAAAAAAGCAAACCGCGCGCAATTGCTTCTCGAGGTACAAAGTAAAGAAACGAGCCTTAAATAAATAAAACTGGTCCGATAAGCTGGATAAAGTTGTCACATTGGTGGCCGATTTCGCAGATTGAAAAGTAGCATAACCCAAATATGGAAGACAGATGGTTGCCTTATCTCAAACTAGAGTCAAATATTGAATCTGTATAATGGATGGAACGATAAAATTGTCGCCCTATAGCAGACAACATGATTCCATTTTCATTTGATGAAAACCGGTTCTATTTTTGTTTTTATGTTGCGGACCATCTACAAAGTGGCACGTTGTGTACAAATTCCAAAAGCGATAGGAGCCTTCTATCAAGTCTGAAAGTGACACAATGTTCCACGAATTATGAACTTTAATTAGCGTCTGAGCAAAGCCGGGCTGAACTGCTATTATTGTATATGATCAATTAACCTTAAAATTATTTCCTCTATATCTTTTAGTAGAGGCGGTCGTTTTATAATTCCGTTAACGGTTGTTCTATTACGCTCACATAAAAGCTCTTGAGGAATTAATTTTGATTTCAAATGATATATTTTCAAATAAGTTTTCGTTATGATATTCTATATAAGAGTTTGCGTTCTATATAACTAGTCTCTGTCCCCGGCGTTGCCCGGGTGTTTGAAAGGTCTATGTTCAGCCAAAAAAAAAGTTTTAGTAGGCAGGCAGGCTCGAACCCGTGACGCGAAATTGGAAAAGAAAGTGGAGGTGTGTGTAAGGATGTTGGTTAAGCAAACAAAAAAGAAAATTTTCGACCACAAAAAGTGGTAGTAAGCAGGCTCGAACCCGTACCGCGAAGGAGGAAAAGAACGAGATATAAAAGTGACGCGTCAGCTGTTGCGCCCATCGCCAAACCGGATTGGCGTAGGTTTAAATTAAGGCTAGACAATCGAAAAGAGGTGATGACTTTCGAAAATATCGGCGAAAAAGACGACCCCTCCCTGTAGAAAAGTGCCCAGTTGAGGGAGAATGAATTAATGTTTTGGGCCAATTTTTCCGATATTTGTCATCGGAGACGGCGAGCTTGAAAATGATATCGATCTCGTGAACATCCGTTGCTTCTGTCGAATTTTTTTTTTTTGCAAGACATACATACGTACATACATACATTCAATCAAACGGGCAAGTGAGATTTATATCATAGATTTAAAATAAAACATTTTTCGCTCTATCTAATCGTTTGAATTGCAATTGTTTTAAAATAATTATGTCGTCTTTTAAAACCGTTGTAATACAAGAAGAAAAAAAATCGCACAATTTTCCTATTTCAACTGAAGCCAGGCCAAAAAGCTGCTGAAACAGCTCGTGATATAAACGAAGTGTCTGGCCTATCAACCACTAAGGAACGTACATCACAATGGTGGTTTAAGAAATTTCGTCTCGCCGCCGAGAGTCTTGAAGTTCATGAGCGTAGTATTCGGCAATAATCTTCCCTTTTTTTCACAAGACCGACCCGTTTCTCGATCGCGTTGTGACTTCCAATGAAAAGTGTTTCTTGTTTGTTTTTTTTGTTTTTTTTTTACGACAGCTGTCGACGCTCAGCTCAGTTGTAAGACGCCGACGAAGCTCTACGGCAAATCCCAAAGCCAGAGTTTCACCAAAAGTTGGTAATGCTGACTGTTTGATGGTCTGCGATTCAACTCACCCATTACAGTTTTTTTAATAACACCATTATGGCAGAGAAGTACTGTCAACAAATGGATGAAATACACCAGATACTTTGAAATACCCAGCATTCGTCAACAAAAAAGACCCAATTCTTTCCTACGAATATGGCCGACCACAGAAGTTGAATGGATATTGGACTACGAAACTCTGCCTCATCTGCCATACTCTCCAGATCTCTCACTTACCGACTACCACTTTTTCAAGCATCTCAACTTTCTGCTTGAGAAATGCTTTTAAAACCTAAGCGCTATCAAAAATACTTTCACCAACTTCATCGCTACTAGAACGTAAGATCTTTTACGTAGTGTACATAAATACACTTGTTTTGTGTTGGCAAAAGTATTTTGATTCTGACGGTGCTTATTTCGATCAATAAATTTTCGTTTGAGCCGAGATATGTTCATCTCAATTTAAAAGTTAGAAATCGCAAGAACTCTTTTGCCAACGTGATATATAAGATAGAGTAGGTGTATAACCTATAATAGTGGTCATTAGATCTTTCTGGCAGCTGATAATGTGTACTATTTGTAATGTAAACTTTAAGCTACTTCCGGAAAAAAACAAAACTTTATTAAACTGAAACAGTGTATATTACAAAGGAGATTTCTGCAAATGAGCGCGCGATTTTATCTAGCCTCTGATCTAAACTGCTGGAATATGCCGATTGTTGACGAGCAAATCTTAAAAACGTACCCCCCCAGAAAATAACAAAATTCATCAGATACGAATTAAAACAAAACAAATTAAAAAGCAATAAAGTAAAATAAAGTATAAAAAAATTACCATGAATTTTATGAATGAATATTATTTTCTTGCGCGTGTATATATATATATATATATATATATATATATATATATATATATATATATATATATATATATATAGAGAGAGAGAGAGAGAGAGAGAGAGAGAGAGAGATGGTTTTTGCTTTTGTTTTTGCGATACGTTTTGAATGAATTCAATTATTTACGAAATTGCATTTTTACCTAAGTGCGAGTTGTGAATAATTTTCCCTTTAACTAACTTGGTACCCCCATATAGGGAGCGGCATATATATTGTTATTTTTTTTTAAATATAATTATCCACTGACACGTGTTTCGTCGTCAACGACTCAGCAGAGAGGCTTAATCTAGCGGTATATATATATTTTAAAAATTTTCCTATTGGTATTAAATGGCAAACGACTGTTAAGTGGTCGACCTCGTGTTCAACAGTAACTTCTCGTGTGGTGTTGCGAGCATCAGCTTCAATCAAGGCTTTAAAATGTTCGTTATCAACGCCAGTCTGCCGGCCACGATCGTTTTAATCTTCGAAGCTCTCACTGTTGCGAAATTTCTTGAAGCACCGTTGTGCCACACGTTCGTTAGTGGTTCTTTCGTCAAACGCATCATTGATATCACGAAGTGTCCCGACAGCTTTTCGGCGGTCTAGTTTAAACTGAAACAAGAACATCGTGCTTATTTATATTTTGTCCATGCTGTCGAAAATCCTGGAAATAATTTGAATAAATGGATTAGGAAGGGTAACCAAAAGCACGATTCAACAGAGCGAGAAACATG
Organism: Euprymna scolopes; assembly: GCF_053919585.1. Taxonomy (NCBI): domain Eukaryota; kingdom Metazoa; phylum Mollusca; class Cephalopoda; order Sepiida; family Sepiolidae; genus Euprymna; species Euprymna scolopes. The sequence goes on along the minus strand of NC_136482.1, from coordinate 165,476,341 downwards.
CGTCAAATGTATATAACACGACTATATATATAGATCAATGAATTAAATCAGAAATAAATAAAAAAAGCTATCTGAGAAAACGACATTGATTTTGCACCAACCTATATATTACCAGTAATAGCACTACACAAACGCTGAGTAATACACAAATCTTAAACAGGATGAGAACGTTTTAGTCTATCTATGTTTCGTATTATTAACACCCTGTATAGATATCAAGTATTGAAAATACTTGTTTACACCTACATAATTTATTGGAATACAGTTTTATATAGAACAGTTATTTTGCGTTATTAATTTCAAAACAATGCACATTTAAAATGAGTTATGATAAAATGTTTACATAAAAGTTAACAATTATATTAAATACATACAGTTTTTATTTTAAATCCTAAAAGACATACATTAAAGATGCGCTTTAATAGAATTGGAAAAAGCAAAATAGATTAAACACACACCGAAAATAACACTTTATTGTTTACTTGCAGTTCCGCCCGGCTTTGCTCGGGCCCTATGTACTGTTCATAACTTTATGTGCATATATATATATATATATATATATATATATATATATATATATATATATATATATATATGTATATATATATATATATATATATATATTAAAAAGTGGGAGTATGTAAGGTAATGCCTTTCTATATAAGAGACTTCCTTAACTACCATAGAGAAAAGTTGGTAGAGACCGCAGACGTCAATGTTTTTTTTTAATTTTTACCCCAATTTTCACCCCTTAAAATTTATTGTTTTGGGCTCAAATTAAATTAAAATCTTTGACGCATGTCCAAGTAACCTACATCTAAAATTTCAAGTGTTTAGACCTATAATTGGCAGAGGAGTTTGGTAGAGTCTGCAAAGGTCAACTCGGTAAACTTGTACCTCTTGCCAGCCACGCCCCAAAACTGATGAAAACATTTGTTGCATACCTTATTACTCTTTATGTAAAATTTCAAATATTTAGACCCAAAATTGTCTTAATAGTTTGCTAGAGACCGAAAAGGTCAAATCTTTTGAACTTTAATCCATTGAAAGCCAAATTTTCAGTAAGAAATCGATTAAAAAGCTTGCCCTATGTCTAAATATATTTTATGTAAAATTTCAGATGTTTAGACAAATCAAAAATGGCCGAGTAATCTGGTAGAGACCGCAGATGTTATTTTTTTTAAAATTGACCCGAATTATGAACCCTTAACTTTTATTGTTTTGAGCTCAAATAAAAGTATAAAGTTAGATCCACGTCCAAGTAACCTATATGTAAAATTTCAAGTGTTTAGACCCAAAATTGGTCTGGATATGACCTAAAACAATATCCGATGGTGAGGCCCCACCTTGCGGGCCTTGGGGAGTGTGGAGCCACTCTTTAATTGTCATTACTTCCAGGTCCACTCTGACCTGGAGTGGTAATACCTGTTAGGGTTTCAACTATGGGTTGAATAGAATCTCACTTAAAAATATACTCTATTAAAAATCGTTCCTCAAAATAACTAGATTCGGCATTAAATAACCTGAAAAAGAGTGATATGCCGTAAAACAAAAACAACCAACCAACCAAAATTGGCGGAGTAGTTTGGTAGAGTTCTTAAAGGTCAAATCGTTGAAGTTTGACCACTTACCAGTCAATTCTCTGTCCAAAAACGGATTACAAAGATTTTGCAAAATCTTAGTACCCATTATGTTAAATCTCGAGTCTGTAGACCGGAAGTTGACAGAGTTATTTGATAGGGAAATGTACACAGACAGACAGACACACACACACACACACAAACACACACACATACATTTTTCGCTTTTATATTATATATAGATTGATTTTAATTTATTTCCATAGTTCATAACTTATGAATTAAATGTTACAAATTATTTTATGGAGAAAAACAATGATGAACCGTATAATTTGTAATTAATTTATTACACTGTTAAGAAATATAAACTCTAAAATACGTTAAAAAAAGCACAGATACACACACATAAAAATGTATTATTTAATTTATCTGTGCCATTGTTATCGTTTGTTTAGATATGCCTAGATAGAAGTCTATTCCAGTTTTCATTTTATTCTCAAAATCGCTTTGAAATCGATTCCAAGAATTATTTCCATGCTACCTTCAATGGAGCTATTTCTATGGTTAATAGTAACTTATGAATGAACTGCTGTTCATAATTTTATGAAAGAAAGAGTAATCCATGGTAAACACTGTAATTTGTAATTAATTTACCCCACTAATATGAAATGCACCTCTAAAATAAGTAAGAAAACCACACAAAAATGTATTATTATCTGGGCCACTGTTTTCATATCTGATCTCATGTTTCTGATATTTTGGCCGATATATTAGTTGTGTTATTGTCTTATCCATTTTATGTAGTTACCCCCCCCCCCGATGTCGGAGAGCGTTAAACTCTTAAAGTATCTTCCCCCAAACTGCTAGACTTTGCAATGTTTTCCCTGTATTATGTTTCATCGACTGTACATACATGTGGAAGTTTTAGTGTAATATGATTTGGCATATCCTTGCTCAACGTCCTACTTAGAGTCTCTATTTTTGGCATGTTCTGTAATTAACAGTAATTTGCCTTGCTTAGAGTGAATAAGATTAAGAAATCTATTCATGTCGAACTAGGAAATACACCTAAAATTTCGAACTTCATTAAATTGCATTGCTATCGTTATTTTAGCCATGCCCAGATAGAAGTCTAAATCAGTTTTAATGCGTTTTGAAACTGATTAAAAAAATATATTTCCACGCTGCCTTCAACAGGACTCTTTATATACTTTATAGTAACTTATGAATTAAGTGTTGTCAATAATTTTATGAAAATGAAAAAGATTAAGCGATGAGAAGCCCTGTAATTTGTCATTAATTTATTCCATTATTAGGAAATGCATCCTTAAAATAATAAAGCAACCCACATAAAAATGTATTATTTTTATTATCTGGGCCACATTTCTCATATTAGATCTTATGCTCCTGACGTTCACCCGATGCATTATCTGTGTTATTTTCTTGTCGAATCTATGCAGTGATTCCCCGATGTTGGAGTGTCTTAAACTCTGAAACATCTTCCCTAAAATTGCTAAACTTTGCAATGTGTTCCCGGTATTCTGTTTCATCGACTGTATATAGATGTAAAAGTTTTAATGCAATATGAATTTACATATCGTTGCTCAATTTCCTACTTAGAGTGTGTCTTTAGGCATTGTCCGTAATTAACAGTAGTTCTTTACGTTTCTGTGATAATTTGTCTTGCTAGGAAACATGAGTTGGAACAATTACATTGAAGGCATTGCCATGGCCGCTGCAAGAAAGGTGGGCTGTCTCTACCATGCTAGACAACTACTAACACTCGAAAGTATCCTGTACCTCTATAAGGCCACCATTTGCCCATGTATGGAATATTGCTGCCACATTTGGGCTGGTGCATCTGCTACTAGTCTCTCGCTCCTTGACAAGGTTCAAAAGAGAGTCGCAAACCTGATAGGCCCTGAACTGGCATCTAAGCTTCATCCTCTGTCCCGTCGGCGAAATGTTGCATCCCTCTGCCTGTTCTACAAGTATTTTAGTGGTGAATGCTCTGGCGAATTGCAATCACTTGTGCCCCCACGACGTGAGCACCCTCGACAAACCCGACAGACTGCTCAATCCCACCCCACACAGTAGAGATCCCTAGATGTAAAAGATCTTTCTACTCCAATAGTTTCTTCCCCAGAACCGCTAGACTTTAGAATTCCATTCCAGGTCCCTGCTTCCCCAACAGTACTGACGTGCAGAAGTGTAACGTGAACCGACATCTTGCTGCCCAAATCCCTACATAGTACCCCAGTAGTTGTTGCCCCTGATAGTAGCCCCCTACACCAAAGTGGCAATTTGCCTTGTTTGGGGTGAAAATGTAATAAAAAATCTATTCATGTCGAACTAGCAAATCCATTTCAAATTTTAAACTGAAAAATCCACTTAATTCATTGGGGCAGATTGTTCTCGTTCTCTCAGCCAGGCTTAGATACAAAGCAAAAGTATTTTTTTTATTATATTTTGAAAATGTGTTAAACTGGTTCACAGAATTATTTCGAGACTGCCATCAATGGGACTCAATTTTAACTGAAATTAAGTCAAGATAATAATCGACTTATTCGAAAAGAATATAATTATATGGTTCACAAATTGTTGGGCGTTTTTTTTTTTTGTCAGTTCTTTGCTTACTCATTGTTTTTCGTGTTTCTTTTTTGATCTAGAAGATTTCAAACATTTATTGACTTTACTTTATTCTGTTTGACAAATAGAAACACAACTAATTATTCCCCTTCTCATTCAGACAAACTTGTCCATTGCAGTGCACTCACTGGTTGCTTTGGTTTTCACAAGATATGAAGTTCATCCTCAATAGTAACCGATTTTTGACAGTACTGCAATTTTTGAAATTACTAGCCAGGCAAAGAGGAACGATTTTATGACTAAGTTGCAGCAAGTTGGAGCGACTTCATTGCTCAGTTTCGCCACGTCCGCCGCATATTCCTAGTAAGTATATTGCTTGTAGTGAGAACTGAATTTTGAACTTCCAGAAGTATGTGGCTTAGAAGTGATTACAACTAAACACTTTTATCTATTGTCACATGTGTCAATGAAGCCAAGTTCGACAAAACGTGTCCGAAAAAAAAAATCGATCCATCCAAAATAATGCTCGTGGGCTTATTTGTCTAAAATAATATATCCTCAGCTAAAAAAATATTAGACATTGTAAAACAGTGTAGAATTAAAAGTTAGTATTGCTTCTTTTATTTGTTCTAATTCATTTTTTTTTTTCAAATTAAGCAGTAAATATTTTTAAAAATGTTTTTAAATGTTTTTATTGCTAAATTTTATTTCGCTTGATTTCATCCTAAAAATCGTATTGATTAGCCAAACATTATATTCTCTTTCTACCTTATATCAACAAGATGCCGGAAGTGATTGGTAAAAACCTGCTCCAATTTGCCGATGTCATATTAGTTGCTCGTGGACGCGAAATTAACAATCTCAAATCTAGCTTTAAAATGTCTGGTAATTACTTATTGAATGGTACTGAAACCTGAATGTAGATCATTGCTGCCATATTGTAATGAGTAGAATTACAAGAGAATAGCCGTATCATTCTTTTGACTCTCGAGTATATATCCGAGACAGTTAGGCACAGTTAATCAACCGAGAACCACATCACGCTATCTAAAACATATAAGATATAAACTGATATATACGCGAGAGTAAAAATAATGAAAAGAATATTCCCTTATCATAGTACTAGTAATGAGCTCTCTTTACGACTGAGCTCTAATTGTTGGTGACACTGCTCTGCTAAAAAAAGGTTAACTAGGTAAAATATCTAAAACGTCGACTATTTTTTTCCAGTCATCCAAACATTGAAGCTGATAACAAAGCAAGAAGCATTCTATTGCTAATTCGACGTCATTTCTGTAAACTCATTCCTGGAATATTTCTCCCTCTTCATGTTTCCCTCGTTAGGCCGCTGTGAGAGCTAAAAGAAATATTATACAGAAAAGAAAAACAAATCAACTATAGATGTTAGTAGAATGGATTATGACCCAGAAAACAGCAGAAATGTTCCTTTTGTTTGATTCCAGAACTGCTCTTCTGTAGAAACACAATACCGTGGAGCCGCTTCCCAGCTGATTATAACATAATTATTTTCAAGATCAATGCGAAGCGATTGATGATCCGTTTTGAAAATAGTAAACTAACTTGTCCAATTCCTATCATTATCGATCATCCCTGTAGTCATTAATCCTTATCCTTGAGTGGTACCCGGGCCTTGATAAGAGGTGACTATATGGCAAACAACACATATTTCATTGAATGTGACCACCAAAGTACAGGATAGGGAAGCGAGAATTAGAAAGTTTCCGAAAATTAACCCAAATGTTCATTTTCCATTCTCCATATACAGGGCCTATCCATTGTATCTGAAGGCAAGTCAGCAAGTACAATTATTATCATTATTATTATTATTATTATTATTATTATTATTATTATTATTATTATTATGAGAGTGGTTGTTTCTGGTGTCAAAGTTAGTGCGAAATTGGTTTTTGTGCGTTTACCGACTGCTGAGTGCCTTCATTGTATATTTATATTGTCATTAACTATGGATGAGCATCACTTTCATATTCGGTTCTCTTAGAAGGGGAAAACACTTTTACTGACATCGACTTTGTTTTTTCTACCAAATCTCTCATGTCACAACAATCAAAATGATGACAAGTTGCTTTCATTGTTCAATCCTCGTCGATTCTCGGGATAGCTAACCTGACACGGACAGAAGCAGCAGCTGTGTTAGCCACAGTAACCGTGCTGGCATCAACACTCCTCTCCTTGCTAAAAGAAAACCACACAACCCCTTCTTCCATTGTTCTTGAAGAATTGACATTTAATCTTGACTCTTGATTACTGGGGATTAATGTGAGAGCGAAATTTTCATTTCGAAATTGAAGACGATTTAGCAAGGAACCACCAAATTCAACGAATGTCAACCACATCATAAAAAATAATTTGCCGAAAGATCGTCGGTCTGACGTCATATCACGTGAAAACTACTCGACGGAACTAGATAAACGCAGTCCGTATGTGATTCGTGGTCATTTGCTATAATTTAGGGATATTAATTTATGCCGAATAAAGATACTATCCATATTGAGAAAATTGCTAAGGCTGCTGCAAATAAGATGGCCTCCCTTTACCATGCTAGAAAATGACGCACACTCGACAGCATCCAATATCTTTATAAAGCAACGATTCGTCCATGCAAGGAGTATCGTTGGCACATCTAAACTGAAGCATTTATCACTAGTCTTCTAATCCTCCTCCTCCTCGTCATCATCATCCCCCTCCTCCTCATCATCAGCATAATCATCATCATGAAGAACAGCAGCAGCAGGAGCAGCAGCGACTCTGCTGTTTTAACAGCGTTGGCGACCACGGCTCTCAAATTGTAGAGTCATGGTAATCTTTAGAAGAGAAATAAAAAGCGGTTGTTTATATTGTTTTCCGTCTTGATTCGGGAGTGCATCGCTCCCCTATCAGTGAGTTAAACGCGCTCCCAGATACACACCTTGATATTTCTCCGACTCGGCGCAGTACATACAGCGACTAGCCTTCCCAAATGATCATCCATCTAGTTCTGGCCAGACTCATCGCTGATTAACTTCAGTGATCTGCCGAGAACCAGTGTGTCAACGTGATTGTGGCGTATTAACTTTTAGACGGTGCAAAAACAAGTCTCAACACCTTAGGCCGAGATCAAAGTGTGTGTATCTGTTTCGGCAGATACTGCAAGCTATGACTAGCTATGACTAGCAAAGACCAGATGTGGGGGCAACCCCGCATGCCTGACCTTTAACCAGCTCCCATTTCCCACCTCTCTGGAGCTGGTCCCCTTTTCCCCTTCCCCCTCCCTTCACTCCTCACATTAAAAATCGGCCTTGTGCCTAATTTGCTCGGTGGGGGAGCAAATAAATACCATCTGTTCCGGCAGATGCTGCAAGCTATGACTAGTTATGACTAGCTATGACTAGCAAAGACCAGATGTGGGGGCAACCCCACATGCCTGACCTTTAACCAGCTCCCATTTCCCACCTCTCGGGAGCTGGTCCCCTTTTTCCCTTCCCCCTCCCTTCACTCCTCACATTAAAAATTGGCCTTGTGCCTAATTTGCTCGGTGGGGGAGCAAATAAATACCATCTGTTCTTCAGATGCTGCACTTCAATTTCTTGTTCTCTGTCAGTGGATGAGAGATCCTTCACGACTGAGACAATTTTTAATTTTTGTTCCTTTTATCCACGTTACAAAACGACCCTGGTGTCTAACTCTGTCCCATGGGGAGGCATTGTAAATAGGAAAACTAATATGTCCCGTACTATCAACCAAGCTGCAAACTCTGTCTCATCGTATCAATGTCGCATCCCTGTATTATAAGAAATATAAAGGAATGTCCCTTTATTAACTCATAACACATCTCTCCCCGCGACGGTCAAAATCTCATCCGTTTACTATTTAGCTCCCGTAAAGGCTTCTTCCCTCGGTATGCTAGACGTTGGAATCTTATGACGGTTACGTGCGTCCTTGTCTGTACTAACTTAAAGAAGTTTAAAATGGACAAAGACATCTCTAAACCGTCCACTATCCACTGTTATCTGTTAGACACAAACCAAAATTGTTTCTAAGAGAGGATAGTCGATCTAAACAGTAAAATTGTGGAAGGAGTATTATAAGGACAATGATACCGATTATGATTGGGACTGATACTAGTTTTATATTTGGAACGATAATTATGATTTGGACTATGATTGAAACTGTGATTGTGATTATTATTGATATTATGATTTGGTATGATACGCCATATTATTGATATTGTGATCTGGTATGATACACTATATTATTCATATTATGATTTGGTATGATACAGCATATTATTGATTATTATGATCTCGTATGATACATCATATTAATGATAATACATCATATTATTGATATTATGATCTGGTATGATACACCTGGAGCATGTCAGAGATGACACCAGCCGGAACATTGTGAAAATGACATTCAATGTGAGAACTTTAGTCTGTATATTCCAATAATACAATCCATAAATCCATCATCTATCCTTGTTATTAAGCATTGTCTTAAAGAATATCAAATACGGTAGTGTACAACATCTGCTGTATGGAATCATATGTTTCTATTTTGAGAGGTTGGTTTTCATATTCAAGATTCTTTTCAAAAGTTATTCTTTTAGCAGACTGCCGGCAAACATAACAAAAATAACGGCGCAAAATCACTGTTAAAAGTAAAAACCGAAACGCTTGTTTTTTTTTTTTGTTTTAACAAATTATTTAATAAAATATTTAGTAACTTAAATTTTTATCTAAAAATTATCATGATGTATTTTAGTATTTGTTGCATGGCGATTATTATAAAAGGTAGATATTGATACAGTCGAACGATAAATTTTCCGCCCTAAACCAAAAAAAGCTACAGATTTATTTTAAAACTCTATTGAAAAGAAATTCTGGTAACTTGATTATGTAGTATAGGTGACATCTATTCAATGTAATCGTGTTCAGCCTCAATCTCCGCTTCGATACGGGTCCCGAACTTGGAGTATGCTTTTTCCACAAGCGCCTGCGAGAGTTCGGCGAATACTCGGCTGGCTTTGCTCTTGTGGAAGGTCATGTTGGTGATGTTCTCAACGTATAACAAAACAAAGTATTCCAGCGGGTTCAGGTGAGGGGAGGAGATGTGGTCAGTGAGAGAAGGCTACAAAGTCGAAGCACTCCGTCTGAAACCAAGTCTGGTTCTCTTTAGACATGTGGGCCGCCGCCGTCCTACTGCTACACCCAGCGTCTGCCAGCGGCCACCCGATTTCACCAGAGGACTATCACACTCTTAAGCACATCCAGATACACTTTGGTGTTGAATTTCAAGCCAATTTCGAATATGTGAGGTGGCATGATGTGCCCCTCACTTGAAACCACACTAAAGATTATAACTGTGGCCGGAAACTTTGTTTTCATCACCCTTAGCACATTCCTGTTATCCGTGACAATCCAGCGATACATTTTTGGGGGTGCTGGCAATGGACTTGTTCTTATAACTTAGATCGCTAAGGAACATGAGTTGTACAGCGGCGCATTTCCGATCTCGTTCATTGAACATTGTGTCACTTTCAGACATGACAGAAAACTCCTATCGCTGTTAGGATTTGTACACAACTGACCAACTAGTAGATGGTCTGACACAAAGAAAATTGGTTTGCATCAAACGGAAATAGAATCATGTCGTCTTTTCTATGGTGACAATTTTATCATTCCTCGCTGTAGTACTAAGTGTCGACACCATAGTGGCCATCATAAACCAAACCATAATCAAAATCACAATCATAGTCCCAATCATATTACCAACCATTGTCTTAAAAGGAGGTGACGATTGTTTACGACAGGACTGATGACCTAGATGTTCCAAATTCGAATCCAATTCGTTTCACAGAATCGCTTCCACTTAGCGTATTAGTAAACTTATCGTAGTCCGTTCAGTGAATGAAAGAAATCTGAGTAGAAAATCATCGGGGAAACAAATGCCAACAATAAAAACTTTGGATTCCTACGATATGATGATAATCATCTTAATCATAGTCTCAGTCATAGTCTTAATAATAGTCCAGTCATAATCTCAATTATAATCCCCATTGTAATTTCTAGCGCAGTCACAAATGTTAGTCACACTAATAATCCGTATCATTGTCTCTATAATACCCCTTATTAACGTTTCATTCATAGCCTCAACCAATATCACTTTCCGTCAGAATCTTTCCCAGACTATTAATCCTTATCCTTGTTCTTTTGCACTTGGTTAAATCTAATTCAGACGAATGTTTAAAAAAGGAACCGTCCTCGGTGCATACATCTATTTTATTTATGAAGTAGCATTTAACACCGACGTTGTCCAAGGAACCTATATCTCAAAATTTCAAATGTTTAAACACAAAATTGCCGGAGGAGTTTGGTAGGGTTCTCAAAAGTAAAATCGTTGAACTTTGACCCCTTAACAGCCAAATTTCTGGCCGAAAACAGATCACGTAGATTTTCCCAAATCTCAGTACTCTGTATGTCAAATTTCGAGTCTGTAGACTTAAAATTGACAGAGTTAATGCGTAGGGAAGCGTACACAGACACACACACACAGACACATAGACACACCCACAGACACGTTCACTTTTATATGTATATAGATTATTATTTCGTAATAAACAGTTGAATTCAAGTACTCAATGGGTTTGACAGTGGAACTTGGATAACATGGCCAACGTTATTAATTGATGAACCTTGGCTGAACTCGTGACGTTGTTGTAGTCACGGATTTTTACTATTTTATTTGTTGATTATGGAACGTAAACCACGGTAAATATTATTGAATAAGAAGACAAGCTTTGACGCTACAAGTAACATTGAAACCGTCCGCAGTTCGCCCACATCTTTGCGTTCTTTGCCACTTCGCTTCCCAATTCAACTCCTGCGGTTTCTAGCAGCTCTTATGATGGCTGCTTTCGTACCCCCCACAGGGGAACAACAACGCTCACTCGACCAGGATGTCAAGCTGCCTCGGAAGACAAAGGAGCAGCAGTCGTAGCAGCGGCCACTCTAGGACGAGAAGGGTGAGTGAAGTGAAGCCTCTCTAAATAAAAGGGGAAAATGCACGTCGGAGAGAGAGGGCGGAGTAGTTGTTATAGAAAGAGTTGCGCCTTTAACTGCCATCGGCGGCGAAGCTGAAGTGCGGTGGGAGGGTCCAATCCAAGCTGCATTTTAAAAGTAGTTCTTAACCGGGGGTCGCACGCTGTGTGGAGGTCCATATAAACAAATTATTAATTGACATTCCGTAATATATTTTATTTTTTCTGGAATTCGTGAAATAGTTGGGCTGACGTATTTATCGTATTTCTGAAATGCATGACGGGCGGGAGTCACATTCATACATTCCTTCGCAATATTTGGAACTAAAACAGAATTAATCAATAATCTGGATGCCGCGTAGTTTTCTTGGTCCCCTTTTCCACAGAAAAAGCTACATAATCTCATTTAACACTAGTAATATCAAAAACACAAAAAACAAAAACAAAAAAAGATTTAATTGAAACAAAAATATGTTATAGCATATTGCGGTTAACTGGCCGGGACTTAAATCTTGTCAATGTACAAACTCTTTAAACACTCATCCTTGATAAAAGGAATAATTTGTTGAATAAATGTATACTATTTCAGCAAGATGAGATGTTTATCAGATTTTAGGCATTAAAAATAAATTGGCATATTAGAAGAAGTTGGTGTTCCCCCACTAAATAATATTAAGAGAAAAAATGTACCTGCTTAATATTATGTTGTACACACACACACACACACACACACACACACACACACACACGCGCGCGCGCACACACACACACACATATATATATATATATATATTGTCTGTATTTTTTAGATGAGGTGTTTTCATTGATTGAGATTGTCGGACTGACTTCCTCATCTTGGTTGTTATAGTCACAACGTTTCGGCCGTTTTGCCCTCCGAACCCAACCCTTTATTATTATTACGGGGGTACCGTGTTCGGACTCCAGCTAGACTCTGGAACATAGTTGCTGATTCTCTGTTTTGAATGTTACTTTTTACTGCCTTCGTTCAGGATTGAACTCAGCGCCTTTGGGTAAGTGTAAACTTTGATGCTATTGTTGCAATATATATATATATATATATATATATATATATATATATATATATATATATATATATATCAGGTCATGTCATATGCTACTGGTAGCATGTAACCCAGTACTATCTGCCTCATGGTCGAGTTACCGGCGACTAAACTGGTTCCCCCCACCAGACTTGTTTGGTGAGGAGGGCGGCTAGTCTCCCTGAAGGATTTAAAACAAGACCTTCCAAAGGGCGAATGCACCCTTTTTCTGGATCAATGACCAACTAGCACCGTGTATATTTGTGTGTGTGTGTGTATATATGTGTGTTGGGGTGGAGAAGGCTCCCGTAAGCCGTGGCGAAGGCAACCTTTCTAGGAGATGCAAATCACTGATATGAAAGACCATAAAGCGGGAGACCAATACCCGCATTAAGCTGGTCTGCAGTTTAATTTGTTGCTGGCTATCTTGCTCTTGCTTGTTGCTGGATGTCAACATTTTGAACCGAGAGAGAGACTTAGCGTTCGTACAAACCTAAGACTTTGTAACATCATCTGTGTATAGATACTCCCTCAGGCATTTTTCTATTAAAATGGTCCTGTGGTGATGGAAGTTATTTTGAGGCTCATGGATTTTAAGTGCCTGAGGGAGTTGCACTCGTCTGACAAGACGTTGCAATCATCATATATACATGTATAGATATGCATATATATGCATATATGTATATGTGTATATATTTGTATATATATGTGTTTTTATATATATATATATATATATATATATATAAATGTTGAGGGTATTGCAAGTTCATGAACACTTAAACAAAATAAAAATTGAATTACCTTTGTCGATAGATAATATAATTAAAATTATAAGTATATGCATTGGCATGATATATTTCGCATTCGATGGACTCTGCTACAAACAAAAATTTGGACTGCCCATGGGTAACCCTTTAAGTGGGGTTTTGGCATGTCTATTTTTAGAATTCATAGAAACCGGACCCATGAAATATAAATTGCCTAAAGGCACTTCCTACTATAGATATATTGGTGATATTTTAATTTTTCTCCCTATATCTTCCAAAATAGAGAATATCACTGATAAATTAAACAAGATCGAACCCACTATTAACTATAGGTATGAAAGAGAAAATAACAACTCCATACCTTTTCTGGGCATCAATATCATAAATAACAATGATCATCTAAGTTTTAAAGTCCATCGGAAAGTCACGAATAAAAATGATTACATACACTTTTACTCTCATCACGATGATAAAGTAAAAAGACGTATTCTAATAGGATTTTTTCTTAGGGCCCTGAGAATATGTAGTGAAGAATACATCGTGGAAGAATTTGAGTATATCGAACGTACATTCATGAACTTGCAATACCCTCAACATTTTTTTGGCAAATACAAAATGAAAAGCACTAAAAATTTACCATAAGGGAAACCGAGACCATTCCCTAAATAGCCAAACACACAACAGACAATTAACATTAGCAACTAATAAAAACAACGACACAATCTATAAGAAGATAATTAAGACAGGCATTCAAATAACAAAACTAAATTCTTTAACAATTCAGCAATATAATTAAGCAAAGAAAATGTTTTTTTTCCACGTTGTTCCCTTTCTGTGGAAAATAATTATTAAGGAGAACAACGTAGACACCGGTTAAACGCGATATATATATATATATATATATATATATATATATATATATACATATATATAATGATAAAATATATATATAGATAATGATAAATGATAATGATATATATAGATAATGATAAAATAAATGTAAAAATGATAAATAATAATAAAATAAAAATAATAAAATAAAGTGAAATTACGAATTTATATATATATATATATATATATATATAAATTCGTAATTTCACTTTATTTTATTATTTTTATTTTATTGTTATTTATCATTTTTACATTTATTTTATCATTATCTATTTTTAGACATATATATATATATATATATATATATATATATATATATATATATCAGGTTGACAAGACAGTTGATGCTGTTTTTAACTTTTAAATTCAGAGAAACATATCTCGGCTCCATATATATATATATATATATATATGCATATATATATATATATATATATATATATATATATATATATATATATATATATATATATATTGAAGTGTGTGTGTGTAATCTAACATTATTACGGAACCTCAAAATCAATTACTATTTAAAATGGCGTGTATTGAGATTTATAGTACACACGCAAGACAACTATTACACGTAATTGACGGGTTATTTCCAGGACACACACAATAAGAAGTATTTAAACCTCAGACATTGAGACAACTGGAATATAATATTCGTGCGCGATTGAAGATTCATCCCAGAGATGTTGCACAAAATTATGTAAACTGCATGAAATTTATTGCCAGTTTGTGCAAATGTCCACTCATAGATATGGAAACCATAATAGATGTATTACTCATCACAAGTAAATATACTTGCGTGTTATTATACGTCAGGGTAATTCACTCAAATCCGCAAGTCCGCCGTCAATTCAGGTAATATCTGCAACGTTAGCTGAAACGAATAAACGGTTTGTAACATTAGATCTCGAGTCTTTGCAACCCAAACCGATCGCACGTAATCATATCGTTGGCAATAACAGCTGTTGTATTTTGACACTTTTGAAGTTGTAGGCTAAATGGATAATGACGTCTCTCGTTTTCTTTTTCTGATTTTTCGATGTTTTTAAGCCTGAGGCGTATCGTTACAAAAGATCGCTATGTGAGTTGGTGCTTTGCCTTCTTTTTTCCATTGCTTCTCTAATAGTGTAAAACCATTCTTTCACACTTAATCTATGCTGAGCGTTGCTTTTTCCGTTTACAACTTTGTAATTACATAGAGAGAAAGGCTCTGAAAAATGGGCATAGCCAGGGTTTCATAAAAATACACCCGTATCCAACCAGCGTGACTAAAAGAAGGAAGAGTTCGACATCCTTATGCCAACGCGCTGCTTTGGACTTACTGTATATGACGTCATATACTGTCACTAAGTAGTTGTAGGTATGGAGGGGGTTTCATGAGATGGGCGTTTATGCTAAGTTGGCATATTTTAGCAGGTGTAACAGAGCAATTTACTTGCCTCCCCACGAGGTCAGAGTTAGGTCGGTTTTTAATGTAAGGAAAAACCAGATCCCCAAAAAAGGGTACTCTAGAAAGGAAAGAAATAATAATTGCCTCAGTCTAGAAGGATTTATCCTTCACTGATCGAGGTCTGAAAAGGTGAAGTAGTATAAAAACAGATACTAATAATAATTATACCTACTTACTATTGCCTCCCCACGGGACAGAGTTAGACACCAGGGTCGTTTTTACTGTTGAGAAAAGGTACAAAAATAAAAAATTGTTTCAGTCGTGAAGGATTTATCCTGCACTGAAAGAGAACGAGAAATGGAAGTGCCTCATCTGAAGAACAGACATGTCCGTTTCATCTAACTTTAGCCTGGTGTAAAAAGTTGTTTTAATATTGTTATTACGCATATAAATTCAATCTTGCAGTACAAACTACTAATTAAATACAATTAAATTGCAACATTTTAAATAATCGCATGAAATGAATCTCTTTGAATGTATATAGCCATGTGTACACATGTATATGTATATAGCCATGAAATAACCACATGTATATAGCCATGTGTACACATGTATATGTGTATAGCCATGAAATAACCACAAAAAATGTTGTTCTCTGCAAAGAATAAAAGCGAAAGAAAATACATTGACTTGGTTTGATCATATTTGAATTTGTTCCTGTGAGCTACGGTTATTCTACATCATTAAAAGACCTATACTTAAAATTTATGCACTTAAAAAATATTCAATTTTCTTAGGAGTTCACCATTGCTTGTATTGTTAAGGATTCAGTTTCGACTTACGAAGAGGTTGCACCAGTTCCATTGTTTAGTACTTGCATTTGTAGACAGTTTGAACGCAAGTTTTCGAGAGCATTAGTAGATTCTTTTTACCGGTTTGTATATCTTTCATATATATATATATATATTTATATATATATATATTGATATATATATATATATATATATTGATAGATAGATAGACAGATGGAGAGGTAGATATCACAATAGAAAAATGAGAGCATGAAAAGTAATCTTAAAAATCGAAAAGAAAAGGACTAGTCGTTAAAACTTGAAAAAAAAAGGACAAGATATTAGAGTAAAAACTAGAATAAATCCATAACTTAAAATATTGTCATCAATGGAATTTAAAAAACTCTTAATGTTGTAATATTTAAGTTATAAATTTACAATTTTTACTAGAATATCTTGTCCTTCTTCCAGTTTTTACAACTAGCCCTTTTTTCCATGGTTAACCATAACCATATTACTTTTATGCTCGCATTTTTTTATTGTTATTGATGATTTTTTCAAGGCTTCGAATAAATTATCTTCTTTTTTTTTGTTTAATTTCAGTTTTATTTATTTTTGCCCTCCCCCATAAACACATATGTAATAACAATGTACAGCACTCACCTGCTTTCAATAAATCCCCCAACTATCTCCCTTCCATGCTTTTAATTCTTTCTGTTTCACTTTTACTTCTCTTTCCGCGATAGCAGTGAATTATTAGCAACAGTAGTCGCTCGAGCGACGTGGTTGCTATGGAAACCAGTCATAAAAAGCGTCGCTGACCTCCTCACATAATTCATCATAACTTTTGTTTTACTGAAGGAAATTGAAATTTTTTTCACAATACAGCTGAAAATCACAGGACTGTGTTAGGGGCCTCTAATGATTGGATTTTTACGGGCTGTTCTTTTATGGGTATTTGGCCGGTTTAATTTTTTTATCTTGTCAAAAATAGGTCAAAATTGAAAAAAAATATCGTTAAAAATTTTGGACATTCATCTTGGCTTATTTCTATTCTTTTATCGCTTTATATGCGTGTCACGTTGGTACAGTGGTAAAGTTACCAGCTTTAAATGTTACAGATTCGGTTTCGATTCAAACTGATTGCACCTAAATATATATATATATATATATATATATATATATATATATATTTGTTTAACGTTTGAAATCGTGACCATATAAAAATATATACGAAATCTCGACAAATTAAAATATCAAATTTAAGCGTATTTTACGACTCCCCGCTATATATATATATATATATATATATATATATATATATATATATATATATATATATATATGTGTGTGTGTGTGTGTGTGTGTGTGTGTGGTAGAGAGAGACTTCGCTAATTACTAAAGAACGATTGAGCCGATTCTTATAAAATTTCGAGCGTTATGGGTTTGGTAGTTTCCCTATATAAGTTTTGCAACCTCTTCGGCCTTTAACTATAGTATATTTATCTTAGTTTCCCTATTTGTTCAACTTAATCTCGGATACTACTAGGCGATCCGGCTGAAATATTGTATTGACCTTTATTATGATAAAGTGTATCGAACAGCTTATCATGATATTTGGTTGATTCTGATTTAGAGATCAACAGGGATTTGTATTCAATGCAAAAATAGGTAAAAGTGTAATCTTACTAAGCCATCATTTAGACATAAGCCATCATTTAGACATAAGGCACTCATTCAAAGTAGTTTGGCTAAAACTTGCCCACTTTAAAGGAGGAAATATCTCGTTATCATATATATATATATATATATATATATATATATATATATATATACTCATATGGCGTGTCAGGAAGGGATGAAAAAATCCAATAAACCGCTCAATCGTGGATGTGAGAGCTCATATACACACACACACACACACACCCACACACACACACACACACATATATATATATATATATATATATATATATATATATATATATATATATATATATAGTATTGATATTCACCATGATTTTTTGTCCTATTTATTTAAAATAAAATACAACTTTGTTATATATGGGTTGTGGAATTGCGTTCATCTGCAAAAGATCTAGTTTATTTTCATATTCTCTTAAACATTCATTTTAATTATTTCTTTATTAGTTTTTTTTCACTTTTCTTATTGGATAATCCTCGTTACTTAACTATTATGTGTAATTATATTCATACCAATACTCTACATGATTTATAATTGCGTAATGTTTGCGTAAAAAGATTATAGTAAACACCCATCTATTTTCTATATATATTTATGTATGCGTATATATATATATATATATATATATATATATATATATATATGTTTAAATAATTTTGCCTGTCAAACTCCTCCGTCAAGGTTTAGTCCACAGACATGAAACTTAATTCATAATGTATTCGAGCCATGCGAAACTTTATATTTATTGAGTTTTTTTTTTTTTTTTTTTTTTTTCAGGGGAAATCAGTTCAAAACATTGAAAAATACACAAAAAAAGAAAGGAATTTGGCAGTTGAATTTGCCAACGTTACTAATATTGTAGAAAAAGTGACACATAAAAATGTTAATACGTTGGAATTTACAATTTATTTTAACAAAGAAAAATATAATATATTTATTCTGTATATATATCCTCTTTCGGCTTCTATCAGCGACTCAATTCGATTTCGAGAGCGACTTCAAGCTTTGATCCGTGGATTTTATTTATGTTCTCCATTGTTCGGGCTATTGCTTCCATCGGAGAGGATTTGATAGTACGAGTATGCGTATTAACTTTCTTTTCAACGATGTCCCAAACGTAATAATCCAAAGGAGCAAGGTCTGGTGAGTAAGGAGGCTATAAATTTAGCGTGACATGATAATGAAAACTCTCGGCCATCCGATTTGTGATTTTGAGACCTTTATGGGATGGTGCCGAATCGTGTTACAAAGCATAAGCCCTTCTTTTAGGTACTCTGCCTGTCCAAGGCTTTACAATAGTGTGAAATGTCTTGACATGGGCATCTGCATTGACTCTAAACCCTCGTGGGGAGAAAAAGAGGCATTATGTGCCCTTCACTTCTAACAACATCGAAAACAATTAATGACAACGTTTAGAAAATGTGCAATTTCTAAATTGATGTGTTTCGACATCATAGACAGTATAACGAGGTTTCATTTCATTTAATTAACTATAGTAATATCTGCTATGGGATCTTCTGAAAGCAAACAAAATATCAATTAACATATTTTTAACTTAAATTACAAAAATAAATAAAATACATTAGGCACGTTACACACACGTTACACACACACACACACACACACACACACTCATATATATATATATATATATATATATATATATATATATATATATATATATATATATATATACTCTTAAGTATAAAGAAATGCTATAAATCTACTGATATGAAAAGCCAGTGATTATCGGTCGTAGAAAATATTATTAGATGTAATAAATTATATAAGAGAATTCGTTTACTTTTATTAATCGGCCTCGATATCAAAATTCCTTTATTCTATGTAGCTAAAATGATTTAAATAATATAAAAAATATATTTAAAAGTTAAGAAACTACATTTTAAAATATATTCTTCGTTTGCTAACAATAAACATTCTATATTTGAAAATTAATCTTTTACAATCATAAACTTTAAATCCCTAATATATATACGAAACACATACCTCGGTTTGTTCCTTTTATTTCTCTCTACCCCTTCTTTCGCTCTCCGTATATATATATATATATATATATATATATATATATATATATATATATATATATATATATATATATACTATCATGGGTGCCCGGCGTTTCCTGGGTATTTAGAGATGTACGTTGATCAAAAAAAAAAAAAAGTTGCCATTTTTTTTTAATTTGACCCCTATTATGACCCCCTTAAAATTTATTGTTTTTGTCTCAAATCAAGTTATTAAGTTAGATCCCTGTCCAAGGAATCTTTATCTCAAATCTCAAGTGTTTAGACCTAAAATCGTCGGAGTTTGGTAGAGATCTCAAGGGTAAAATCGTTGAAAAGGTAAATTTCTGGCCGAAACCGATCACACAGATTTTTCCAAATCTCAGTACCATGTATATCAAATTTCGAGTCTGTAGACTCAAAATTGACAGATTTATTGCGTAGGGAAATTTACACGGACACACACACTCACACACGGTCCCTTTTATAGATATACTAGCGTGTGTGCCCGGCTTTGCTCGGGTATTTGGGGTGTATGTTTAGAAAACAAAACGGTCAATTTTTTTAATGTGACCCCTATTTTGATCCCTTTACGTTTATTGTTTTGGGCTCAAATAAAGTTATTAAAATAGATCCATGTCCAAGGAACATATATTATAAATATCAACTGCTAAGACCCAAAATTGTCGGAGGATGTCGATTGAGTTCTCAAAGTGCAAATCGTTGAACTTTGACCCCTTAATCGCCAAGTTTCTGGCCAAAAACCGATCACATCGATTTTCCCAAATCTCAGTACTCTGTATATCAAATTTCATGTCTGTAGACTAAACATTGACAGAGTTATTGCGTATGACAATGTACACAGACAGACACACAGACAGACACACAGACAGATACACAGAACACGTCAACTTTTATAGATATACTAGCATGGTTGAACGGCCTTGCGCGAGTATTTTGAGGGGTATGTTGAGCAAAAAAGAAAAAGCTCTCATTATTTTAAAAATTTGCCCTCTATTATGACCCCTTAAAATTATTGTTTTGGGCTCAAACTGAGTTATTATGTTAGATCCATGCACAGGGAACCTATATCTAAAATATCAAGTGTTTAGACCCAAAATTGTCGAAGGAGTTTGGTAGAGTTCTCAAAAGTCAAATCGTTGACCTTTAACCACTTAAACGCAAAATTTCTAGCCGAAAACCGATCAAGTCGATTTTCCCAAATCTCAGTACGCTGTATAACAAATTTCGATTATGTAGACTAAAAATTGACAAAGTTATTGCGTATGGAAATGTACACAGACAGATACACAGACAGATAAACAGACACATTCACGTTTATAGATATACTAGCATAGGTGCCAGGCGGTGCCCAGGTATTTGGAGGTGTAGGTTTAGTTCTGAAAGGTGAAATCGTTGAACTTTGACCCCTTAATCGCCAAATTTCTGGCCGATAACCGATCACATAAATTTCGAGTCTGTAGAATAAATATTGTCAGAGTTATTACGTAGGGAAATATACACAGACACACAGACAGACAGACAGACACACACACAGACACGTTCACTTTTTTTTAGATATGCTAGCATGAGTGCCCGGCGTTGAGCAAAAAAAGAAAAAGGGGGGGGGCATTTTTTTAAAATTTGAAACCTATAATGACCCCTGAAAATCTATTGTTTTGGGCTCAAATCAAGTTATTAAGTTAGATCTATGTCCAAGGAATATTTATCTCAAAGGTAAAATCGTTGAAAAGCTACATTTCTGGCCGAAACCGATCACACAGATTTTTCCAAATCTCAGTACCATGTATATCAAATTTCGAGTCTGTAGACTTAAAATTGACAGCGTTATTGCGTAGGGAAATGTACACACACACACACACACACACACACAGACACGTTCACTTTTGTAGATATACTAGCATTGGTGCCCGGCCGTGCCCGGGTATTTGGAGGTGTATGTTGAGTTGAACTTTGACCCATTAATCGCCAAATTTCTGGCCGATAACCGATCACATGAATTTCGAGTCTGTAGACTAAAAATTGTCAGAGTTGTTACGTAGAGAAATATACACAAACACACAGACACACAGATGCGTTCCCTTTTTTTAGATATACTAGAATGGGTGCCCGGCGTGGATAAAAAAAAAAAAAGAAGAATTTTTTTTAAATTTGACCGCTTAAAATGTATTGTTTTGGGCTCAAATAAAGTTAATAAGTTAGATCCATGTCCAGAGTTTTCAAAGGTCAATTCTTTGAACTTTGACCCTTTAACAGCGAAAATTGATCTCATCGATTTTCCCAAACCTCAGTACCCTGTATATCAAATTTCAAGTCTGTAGACTAAAAATTAACAGAGTTATGTCGAAGGAAATTGTACACAGAAACAGAGACAGATAAACAGACACATTCACTTTTATAGATATACTAGCATGGGTGGCCGGCGTTGCCCGGGTATTTGGAGGTGTATGTTGAGCAAAAAAAAAAACGGTCAATTTTTTTCAACTTTGACCCCTATTATGACCCCTTAAAATTTATTGTTTTGGGCTCAAATCAAGTTGTTAAATTAGATGTATCTCCAAGGAACCTATATCTAAAAGTTCTAGTGTGTAGACCCAAAATTGTCGGAGAAGTTTGGTAGAGTTCTCAAAGGTCAAATCGTTGAAGTTTTATACCTTAATCGCGAAATTTCTGGCCAAACAACGATCACGTCGATTTTCCCAAATCTCAGTACCCTGTATATCAAATTTCGAGTCTGTAGACTAAAAATTGACAGAGTTATTTCGTAGGGAAATGTACACAGCCATACATACACGCACACACGGACAGACAGACACTTTCACACACACAAATATATATTATATATATATATATATATATATATATATATATATATATATATATATATATATATATATATACGGGTCAATCATGTTGACACAAGTTCCTGCCAAATAACCCAAGATAAGCAAAGTTGATCCTGACCAGAACCAGATGGGTGACCAGTTGGAAAGGCTAGGCGCTTTACATACCGCGCCGAGTCGTAGAAATTCCAAGGTTGGTATCTGGGGGGAGCGCATTAATTTACTTGCAGAGATGCACCCTCCAAACTTAGTTAAAACATGCATCTAGAAGAAGGTAACTCTGATGTAAAAACCTGCGGTGTAATGTTTCGTCTATCGTGTGACCGTCATCTACACCGACAAAGGTTAGCAGTTATACCAAAACGTGTGGCTGGTTCTACACAAAGCGTTCACTACTATAAAGAAATCATCTGTGTGGATCTCCGAACAACTTAGTTGTTGTGGCGGAAGCTCAGACATTGAAATTGACAGGAGAGTCCGTCATCATATATATATATATATATATATATATATATATATATATATATATATATATACAGAGAGAGAGAGAGAGAGAGAGAGAGAGAAAGCGAAAGATGTAGCAAATGTTACGTAATAAAAAGTAAACGTTTACTAAAAAAATATGGATATATAAGCGAACTATTGGACTGATAAAGCTTATCTCGTATCCTGTTGGATATATAGCACTTTGTTATGTTTTTCAAACCATTGGTACCTATAATATTAATCTTACCTCTCAGTTTAAATATATTTATGTATGCATGTATGTATGTATGTCTAAATCTTTCGACAGATGTGACGGATTTTAACGAGATCGTTATTATTTTAGAGGTCGACCCATCGGACGATAAATATCGAAAAATTGGCCAAAAATATTAATTCATTCAGTCTCAACTGGGCCCTGTTCTACAGGCAAAGGTCGCTGTTTTCGCCAATATTTTCGGTTGTCTAGCCTTAATTTACACTTACGTCACTTCCGGTTTGGCGATGGGCGTAGCAGCTAACGGGTCACGTTTTTTTTTGTTTTTGTTTTTCACATTTTTTCCTCCTTCGCGGTACGAGTTCGAGCCTGCCTACCTACTACAACTAATTTTATTTTATTTTTCATTTATTTATTTTTTGCGCTCGCAATTTTACTTTTTTTGGTTGACCTATTGGTCAACCAACACCCTTACACACACCTCTACTTTCTTTTCCGCCTTCAACTTTTTTTTTCTCAATACACCTCCAAACACCCGGACAACTTCGGGTACCCAGGCTTGTATGTATATAAACGTTTCCTCAGCTTGGTGTGAATAGCAATTTGCATTGAATAAATAGCTAACAACGAAGAGCGTTTAATGCCCATTTATTTCGGTATAATATAACGTGTAAACAGTTGACATGAGCCAACCCAATTATATTTGATGGAGTTGAATGTTCTTTTGTTTTTGATATATTATTAATCCAAGAACAAAAAAAAAAGCGCTGAAAGAACGAATTTGCTTAAGGGGAAGATGTGTATCTATCAATATACAGCTTTATTTCTTTTCGTTTTGCCGGGAAAAGAAGGTGTCGGTCACTAAGGAGTTGCGCTTTTACAAGCCTGGTTAGCGGTTATTTCACACTTGATATGCAGCAAAAAAGAAGCGGGACTGATATGAGTGGGTAAAACGGGCTTAAGAGGGAAGGAGAAGAAAGATGGAGATATAAAAAAAAGAATGAGAGATAAAGGAAATACAAAACAAATAAATAAAAGTGATTCATGAGATAAAAACAGTGAATGGGAGCTAGAGAAAGAGAAGGATGGGAAGAATAAGAGCGAGGGAGAGTTATATCATTTGTAAGAGGGAAACAACAAAGAATTAAGGAGAAAGAAGCGACATATATATATATATATATATATATATATATATATATATATATATATATATATATAAAAGTGAAAGTGTCTGGCTGTGTGTCTGTGTGCGTGTGTCTGTGTGTGTACATTTCCCTTCGCATCCCTTCGCAATAACTCTGTCAATTTTTAGTCTAAAGACTCGAAATTTGGTATACAGGGTACTGAGATTTGGGAAACTCGATGTGATCGGTTTTGGGCCAAAGATTTTGCGATTAATGGGTCAAAGTTCAACGATATGACTTTTGGGAACTCTACCAAACTCCTCCGACAATTTTGGGTCTAAACACTTGAAATTTTAGATATAGGTTCGTTGTATAAGAATCAAGAAAAATATTCGAACGGTACCATGACTGATATATATATATATATATATATATATATATATATATATATATATATATATATATATATGTATGTATTTGTAGTAATAGACATATAGTACTCTTCGTTGTATCACAACTCATCAATGCCGCTAGACTAGCGCCTCTCCTAAGCCAAGGATTAAACCTAAAACCGTCGCATTGACAGTCAGCAGGTCTACTCATCGACTCACAAGAGCGATGCCCGCAAATAATCTCAACAAATGTCTATTTTAAACAAACATTCGTCCACCACTTTTATAGTGCTCAAAACACTTATTTACAAACAAACAGCGAGCCTCGCATTTTCAGCCAATTAAGTAGCGGGTGAGATTATTTACGACAGTGCTCTCCCCAAAGAGGGAGACTTTAAATATATTTGTAGTTATATATATATATATATATATATATATATATATATATATATATATATGTATATATATATATATATATATATATATATATAAAAGTCATGTAGTAAATAAAAAAAGAGATAAATGATAAATAGATAGAGAAATACAAAGAGAAAGATAGAGAGAAAGCGAAGAAAATGCTCATCGCGTTTATAGAGTATTGGCGACACTAACAGATCAGATAATAGTGTAGAAAGCTGCGAAGAGTTTATAAGGTAGTGCAGTAAAGCATAGATAATAATAATAATAATAATAATAAAAATATTAATAATAATAATAATAATAATAACAATGACAATAATAATAATAACAATAATAATAAAAAAATAATAACAATAATAATAATAATAATAATAATAATAATCATCATCATAATAATAATGATGATAATAATAATAATCATAATAATAATATTCATAATAATCATAATAATAATAATCATAATAATAATAATCATAATAATCATAATAATAATAATAATCATAATAATCATAATAACAATCATAATAATAATCATAATAATAATAACAATAATAATAATAACAATAGTAATAATCATCATAATAACAATAATATCATCATAATAATCATCATAATAATAACAATAATAATAATAATAATAATAATAATAATAATAACAATAATAATAATAATGATAATAATAATAATAATAATAATAATAATAATAATAATAATGATAATAATAATAATGCTATTGCTACTGATAAAGAACAAGATATTCAACAACAATGATGCATAAACACATACAACACATCGGAAAAACAAATAAACTATTGGCAGGAATATCTTTTTATGTTGTTCTCCGAAAGCCTCTTCATCGTTTGCTCATATTTCCCCTCCCCAAGGGACCGCCCGTTCCGGGTTATGTGTTAATGCTCTTTTTGATACGTTTGCGGTCGTCACTGTCCTTTCGACAAGATCTCATCAACAATCTCGTATTGACGTTTTCTTTTTCATTCTCCTTCTCACCCCATCTTTTTCACCCTTCTCTTGCCCGTAGCCCACCCTTATTTCGGACAAAAAACCTTATATACTTTTTTTTTCGTCTTAAAGGGTTCTCGCACTCTTCTACTCGATTCTTCTTACGTGTTAGCTGTCTCACTCATGTTCGAGTTAGCCGCTGGCTACGCTAGTTGAAAAAAAAAGACCCTTCTTTCTCTTATTATTATAACTTCATGTTTTTTTTTTATTTTGTTTCCATATTTTTTATTTTCTTTACTTATTTTTTTCATTTCGAAAATATCCACGTCTATTTTACAATTTTTCGAGGTGCCAAAAACGCCAGGAAACAAGGGTTTATGTTTATATTTCTGAGTTACTTTTTCCCCGATTTCGGTCGAGTTAAACAGGGATCCAGATGTCGTCCTAGATGTCCACGGAAAAATAAAACAGGAAGGTCGGCCATCATGGTACTTTCGGACGTAACAAAAAATACAAAAAGAAAATATTGCACCAACTCAATTTCCACAGAAAAATAAATTAAACCAGCGACTGAATAAAATAACAATAATTATATCAACATTCAGTTAACAATATCCATACTCGTTTAACTATTATGCACGCAAACGGATAGATTATAAATATATCCTCGCCTAACGTGATAATGAAACTTGCACTGCCCAGAGTGTTATTTGAAACTGATAGTTTGGCCTCGAAAAGTAACGCAAAATATAGAGAGCACCATCAAAAGTGGCGGTCAGCAAACAGCTTGTTGTTGTGTAGAATTTGATTTTCTGTAACAAAACTGGACAAAGCTAAACTGCTCTTTTTGAAACAAAACTCTTTTTGTCTACTAACCACCTACACAATTTTGTATAATAAAGTTTTATCAATAAATCACATGTTAGCACTGTTGTCGCTCATTTATGAATGAATGTGCATAAACAAAATGTGTTAGATGTCATTCTAGACATTTAATGATTACTTGAGAAGTATATATATATCTATCTATCTATATATATATATATATATATATATATATATAAAAGTGAACGTGTCTGTGTGTGTCTTTGTGTGTGTATATCTGTGCACATTTCCCTACGCAATAACTCTGTCAATTTTTAGTGTACAGACTCAAAATTTGATATACAGGATGCTCAGATTTGGCCGGAAATTTGGCGATTAAGGGGTCAAAGTTCAACGATTTTACCTTTAAGGACTCTACCAAACTTCACCGACAATTTTGGGCTAAACACTTGCAATTTTAGATATAGGTTCCTTGGACATGGATCTAACTTAATAACTTGATTTGAGCCCAAAACAATGCATGTTAAAGAGTCATAATGGGGGTCAAAGTTTTAAAAAATTGATCTCTGCGGTCTCTTCCAAATTACTCAAATGATTTCTTGTCTAAATATTTGAAATTTTACATAAAGTGTATTCAGAGATAGGGCAAGTGTTTCATCAGTTTCGTTCGAAAATGTTTAGTTACTAATATATAAATGTATGTATGCATGTCTGTTTGCATGTCTGCCTTAAACTTTCAATAGAGGCGACGGATTTTACCAAGATCAGTATCGTATTAAATTTCGACCTGTCCTACGACAAATATCGAAAAATTGGCTAGAAATATTAATATCTTCCCCTTCACCTAGTTACTTTTCTACAGGGGGGGCACTTTTTTCGCCGATATTTTTGGAAGTTATCCTCTCCTTAAGATAGTCTAGCCTTAATTTGAAAAAATGGCACTTCCGGTTTGGCGGTGGTCGTAACTGTATAAACGTTAGGTTTTACCCCGTTCTTTTCCTCCTTTGCGGTATGGGTTCGATCCTGCCTTCCTACTATCTTTTTTTTTTTTTTGCTCAACTACACATCCAAACACCCGGGCAACACCGGTTTGAAATGCTATTATATATATATATATATATATATATATATATATATATATATATATATATATATATATATATATATATATATATATATATATATATATATATATATAAGTCGGTCAATTTAGCTCTTATGCGTAGATCGTCGTATAACGATTTGATCACTGTCTGTCTGACATAATGAACATTCAAATTAAAATGTTTAAAATTCAACGCTATTTCACATGATTAATGGTAGCCGAATGGATACGGCCTCCGCTAATCGAGCCAGAGATGTCTCGTGTCGCGGGGTTCGAATCGTTCGACTGGTAGTAATTGTGACACCCTGCACTGAAGAATCCCGAAAGGATGAAACACTAGTGTCTGTAGGTATTTAATTATTATAGTAAAAAAATAATTATGACAGCCCCTTTAAGAAATACGTTTCTTATCGTTGAGCACTTTCTGTTGAATAAAAGTCGGTCAATTTAGCACTGTCTGTCTGACATAATGAACATTTAAATTAAAATGTTTAAAATTCAACGCTATTTCACATGATTAATGGTAGCCGAATGGATACGGCCTCCGCTAATCGAGCCAGAGATGTCTCGTGTCGCGGGGTTCGAATCGTTCGACTGGTAGTAATTGTGACACCCTGCACTGAAGAATCCCGAAAGGATGAAACACTAGTGTCTGTAGGTATTTAATTATTATAGTAAAAAAATAATTATATATATATATATATATATATATACACAATATTATGATTTATTTGTTCTATCTAGTATATTGAGCAATTATTACACCCAATAATAATTTTTAAGACCGATAATCACTGGATTTGCACACCAGTAGATTTATTGTATTTCATTATTCTGAACAATTATATATATATATATATATATATATATATATATATATATATATAACTACTTCATTTACTCACATAAAATTAATATACGAAAGTATAGATTTATGCGTAAACTTTAGTATTTACTTCAAAAGTGCTCAATACGTAGGTAAAGCTAGTTAGTAAGTTATAAAATATATATCGCCATATATATTTTATAAATTACTATATATATACATATATATAAATTATTTATATATACATACATATGTATACATATATATATACATCTATCTATAATATAAAGCTGAATTTGTGTGTGTGTGTGTGTGTGTGTGTGTGTGTGTGTGTGGTCACGAATAGGCTCCTATATGGTTGACTATTTAAAAACAAACTGATTGCATATAATGATAGAAGATACATCGAGACGCAGGAATGGGTATGTTTGATCTGCCAGAACGGTGGTTCATTAAAATTGCGGGGTCTGCGTTCGCGCCTGATCCACAAAGTATGGAAATAAAAAATTAAAAAATTAAAAAAAACATTTACGAGTGTTTTTTATATAAATGTACATAAGAATACTTTGATAAGTATGCTTCAACTTAAATATGGATGGTATAATACAATTGTGAGGTCTGCGTTCGCGCCTGTACTCCATAGAACGGAAATAGGCATATACTTTAATAAAGACTTTTCACATCTATCTGCGTAAGTATATTTTGGTATAATAAAATTATTGCGTGTTCGTTCGCGCTTGACCTCCATAGAATAGAAATATGTCACAAAGTTTAACAAGGTGTTTTAATATAGATCAACAGAATATTGTGTTAAGTGTTTCAGTGTGAACAGGTATGGTATAATAAATTATGGGGTTTATCCATTTTATTTTTACTTTCATCATATTTTGCTTTGATTTTGATACCCCCAAATTCGATGCTATCTCTTTACAACCCTTCCTTTTCATTACCTATCATACTTTCATAAATCAAGTCCTTTTTCTGTAGGCTCTTTTTGAACCCAGTCAACGACGGGTACTTTTGCTAGTGTGTGTATATATATATATATATATATATATATATATATATATATATACAATTAATTAATTTACTCACATAAAATTAATATACGAAAGTAGAGATTTATGCGTAAACTTTTAGTATTTACTTCAAACGTGCTCAATACGTAGGTAGAGCTAGTTAGTAATTTATGAAATATATAAGCCTGAAGAGTCCTAGAATGAATGAAACGCGGAATATTCAGCGTAGCTTAATCGCCATACATATTTTATAAATTACTATATATATATATATATATATATATATATATATATATATATATATATATATATATATATAAAGATAAGAAGAGAGTAAATTAAATTCTATAAGAGGAGACATATCAAGATGAAACAAAGCTCAACAAATTTCAAATGCAGCTCATATGGGAGACAGTAAAGCCCCTTTCTTCCCCAACTAAAGGTAGGTATACCCTTATTGAGTAAATGAAGCATTCTATATTAACAAATACTTAGCTCAACAGCACCTTAAGGAAAATTTGACGTCAGCGGAGTCGGCGCGTGTGTCTATGCATGCATGCACGCATATGTGCATATATTTGCACGCCAGGGCGGAGATGTATGTGTACATATGAACGTTTCTTTAAGTATATATGTGTGTGCGTGCGCATGTGTGTGCTCGCGCGCACGGCCGCTAGCTTACCCTCTCCAAGCCCTTAAAAACAAATAAAAAAGCAAATAAATAAACCGAATAATAGCCCCCCCCTCCGCCTCTGAACCTAAGCGAACACCCAACAGGTCATAACATACTTGTCAAGAAATCATCTAACCAACGAGACACCAAAACTTGAACATTAAGACTCGAATTTTAAAGTAACCCCCGCCTCCTACCCCCTCCATGTATCCCTATACTCTCAGCTACACCAGAAATGACATTCCCAGACCCTCCCCCACAACCACCTAAGGTCCTTAAACTCCAAAACTAAAACATTACCGACATACCAAGAATCCCCCTCCCTCCTTTCCCCCTTGTTCCCTCCCTCTTTTTTCCGCTCTTCTCGCACCCCTCCCCTGACATCATTCACTCTTTCATCCCATCATAACGAACATCTCATTAAAAGTCTGAGGAAGCTACAGACGGCAAAAAAAAAACGACCGGGTAGCTGAAACAATAATGTAACTTAACAGAAAGATACGGTAATAAAAAATAGAACACATATTTGCTCTACAACAGTATCGAGGACGCTCTTCAGGTTTTTTTTAATTACCATTTTTACTATATATATATTTATATATATACATATATATATGTACGTATATATATATATATATATATATATATATATATATATATATATATTTATTTATAGTTATGTCTCGGAAGTAGAGTGAAAAGCACATCTTATTTTTCTTTTATTAATATTATTTTTTCCTTGTACACATGTTTGTGAATTATTTCATGGATTTCTGCCTTTTGATTGTTATGGACCATCTTCTTCCAATTACGGGATGTCTTTGGGTTTTACTTGTACAAATGGAAATTCTTTTAACTTTCTTGAAGTTTAACATTTGAATTTTACCGTCACTGGATTTTTATCTTCCACCAGACTATCCATTCATGTATAATCAGCTTTTTCTTTACCATATTTCCTCTGCTTAACTTATTTTGTTTTCAAGTAAGATCTTTGACTTACTTGTTGTTTCATCAAATACTTCTGCATGCAAAATCCGATCCCGCATTTTGCTAATTCCTACCCTCTGATGAGAAGGAGGGTATTTCTTCGAAACTCCGCGGATTAAGGATTATCCATTTATCTAGTGTTTCCTTTTCAGATTAAATATGTTTTTAACTCATGTCAAACTGTTTTTAACATATTTTATTAACTGTTTGCTCATATATATATATATATATATATATATATATATATATATATATATATGTGTATATATATATATATATATACTTTTCCTGTTTTTTTCCGTCATAACTGACTACAGATTTCTTACACATGCGCATAATTTTATCCCTTACGTCCGACACAGATAACGATTTCTCCCTGTTGAATATCCGCCCCCGCTGATTGGATAAGTATTTATTTTACAATTCCTACATTCAGCTATTCCACCAAATAAACGGACACTTACCAACTATTAGACACTTCGACATTTTTCGGTACGTGCAATACAATTATTCGCTTCACTTATTATTGACGGATTTGTACCGCTTAAACAATCTGAGCTTATATTATAAACTTGTGAAAATATTACACTCCCAAAACATTAATCCTGGCCAGCTACGTTATACAACTCCTTTTTTTAGACACTCGGAGGGATGGTTAGTTACAGATAAAGACATGCAGAGAGTTGGAGTGAGAGAGACAAAGTCGTTTGTATTTATAACGGAGCTGGATTCAATGTTTGTAAATAAAAAAATAATTTCTGTGATAAATCTCTATATGTCCTACCGCTGCATTGTATTTTCTAAAAATTAAATTTTCTAAAAATTAAAATTGAATATAGTAATTTTAAAAGAATGTTTATACATTTACCTAGCAGTAAATATCCAAGATATACAATAGGTATGGAGTTGACCTTTCCGTAAATGAAACTGACATTGCCTTTATGGAATTGTGTCTGGCGTACCGCTGAATGCTTTCCTAAATAATAAAATTGATTACAGTTTATTTTTACAGGTATATTTCTACAGTTGTCAAACGAATAAAAATATATGGGAAAACGCACGTTTAGTATTTAAAAAAAAATCAAATTTATACAACGTGGACAGTTTATTTTTACAGGTATATTTCTACAGTTGTCAAGCGAATAAAAATATATGGGAAAACGCACGTTTAGTATTTTAAAAACAAATTTATACAACGTGGACAGTTTATTTTTACAGGAATGTTTATACATTTGACTTACGATTGAACATAAAAAATATACAGGAAAAACCAGGTTTACTATTTTAATACATTCTTGTAACAATTAACTGTTTTCCATTTATTTCTTTTTGTTTGTGTTTGCAAAATTATTTGTGTACTTTTCTTACAGCCAGCCCAACCGTAGTATAATCACACCAAACCTCCTCATGTAAAGAACGGCTTCCGCAGTTGGGGGTGTTTATTCCGAAAGCTATTCTTAACATGGGGAGGTTGCGGTTGTTTATAATATGTTGGCACAATGATACTTGTCCTTTGTTTTATTTTTTTCTATTAAAATCATTCCTTTACTTTTTTACTATTTTTAACGTCTGTTCGCTCGCGTATTTTTTTGTTTGTTTAATCAATATAATCCGGCGGTTTCCGTCGTTCGCCGGACGTTGCCCAATGAGAATCACGGAAAAACCGACTTCAATCTGCAGAAGTACCGAAGTGTGACAATGAGTACATGTTCTTTATATATATATATATATATATATATATATATATATATATATATATAGCTGGTCTTATGGTTATCGTACTTAACTCTCTACTATTTTGTTACTTACAAGAAGTTAACTGTTTAGAAAAATTATAATACTTCCTTTCACTTATCAATTTCTTTCCATGTTTTATTTTATTTTATTTAAAGGAATTTAACGTTACGTTTAATGCCTATCGTGTTTCTATTTATAAGAAATAAGAAATCTGCATTTATTAAAATATGATATTTATAAGTATTTTACGATCAGGCAACGCCGGGCGGCCGTCTAGTATCTCAATCAAACGAGCGATGCTATGAAAACAAACGTACGATTTTTATCTTCAATTTCGCTCATATACGTGCACTTTACATAAAATTTTAAGACAATCAAATTAAATAAAACGACTTACAAAATATATTGGTGTCTCTAACTATTTATATTAATGTGTAGTTCTCGAATATAATGTGTAGTTCTCAAATGTAATGTGTAGTTTTCATATTAATCTAAAAAAAAACAGTTTAATTTGTTTAAAAGCGAACAAATAAAGCACTAAAAATCCTGGTTCGCATATTAAATAAAATAAATAAAACAATTAAATGCAATGATTATTTCCACATGATTTTTACTTATAGTTTGGTTCATAGTCTGGACGATGAGCGGTCTCAACAGTGACGGAAAAGTGCAATTTTTATTACACAGAAAGTGAGTGTGAACCATCTGACATCGAGATGCAAAGTTTTGCTGCAGTCAAACTACAATACAATGCAATCAAACTACAATACAATGCAATCAAACTACAATAAAATGCAATTAAACTACAATACATTGCAATCAAACTACAATACAATGCAATCAAACTACAATACATTGCAATCAAACTACAATACAATGCAATCAAACTACAATACAATGCAATCAAACTACAATACAATGCAATCAAACTACAATACAATGCAATCAAACTACAATACAATGCAATCAAACTAAAATACAATGCAATCAAACTACAATACATTGCAATCAAACTACAATACAATGCAATCAAACTACAATACAATGCAATCAAACTACAATACAATGCAATCAAATTACAATACAATGCAATCAAACTACAATACATTGCAATAAAACTACAATACATTGCAATAAAATTACAATACAATAAAATCAAACTACAATGTATTGCGTTACAAAAGACTGTATAAATATCCACAGTAATTCATTTCTAAAAATCCTGAGAACACATACGAGATAATACAGTTGGTAAAAAGTCATGAACCATTCATATGACTAGCGATACGAACAGTTATGTTCCAAGACATTAGATCTATTAAACCTAACATAGTGATATGGAACAATGATGAATAAGAAGCAACCTTGATCGAAGTTAGTGGCGCAATGCTTAAAGTACTTGGAAAACTTAATAATGAAAGGATATTCTCCTGAACTTTGAATGTTCAATTCTCAGCGTGAGAAACCAGTAAATACAATTGCACCTTACTTAAGACCTTTCTCCAGTCATGGCTGAGGGAACAAGAGCATGCTACCTCCGTGAAGTAAATAATAGTTTCCTTTCGAAATTCCGTCCAAATTCCCGAGTTCGACAGAAACATTCTCGAGTTCGACCCGATATACCTGGAAGAGTTCGGAGGTTACATCGACCGAGACGTTGAGAAAATTACAGTCAAGATGAGAACAGTAGTCCGATGAATCCAAATGATACGACTATTTTATGTTCATCTTCAAGTCTAATGCAAACAAATACTTGGCGTTCTATTTTTTAATAAATCCTTCTAAAATAATATTCTGCCAGTCTACTTATTCCGATAATTTTTTGGCGGGATTCATTATCCAGCAAGAAATTGATTTAACTTTGATCATTGAGTCGTGTGCGGAACTTAATTTAAAAAAAAAGAGAGAACATACATACACACACACCGACATGTTTATCACACAATAAACAGATCCGTACACGCCTAAATCGAGCCTCAATTACCGTGCTTAAAGTCAATATGTTACCTATTAAGTGCTTTTTAGAACGTAATCGAGCTCGAATTAGACGTATAAATAGATACATTGTTTTGCTAGTATAGTATTCTGGTCTAATTCGTAGAGCAATGCTTCGCAACCACACGATATTCATATTTGTTCATAGTTTGGAAAATTTAAACAGTAGCTTAAATGGAATAACTGTAATTTCAAAACTAATTACCGATTTGGGTTCCAAATTTTACGCGAGATTTGAAGTTCATCATATTATAATATAATGCAGATCATTTTTCTTGGTGGCATCATATATATGTGAGGACCTCAATTAATATATAACAGTTAAGCTACATAGATTTTTTTGCGATCCCCCGTGATGACCTAGACTAGTAGTCTTATTCCGCTAGATTTCAGAATTCACACATCTGAAACGTGCATCTACGAATGTAGGCAATAATAATTCGTATAAAAACAGAAAATTGTACGATAATATAACTTGACTTGTTATAGAGCACTATTTTATAACCACCGCAGTTTCATTGGATTAATATTTAGGAAACCATAACAAAGTAGAACGATATAATTTTTGCCCTAGAAAAGACGACATGATTCTATTTCCGTTTGAGCAAAGCCGTTTTTTTTATTTTTGTTGCAGAAGGTCTACTAGTTTGCCAGGTGTGTGCAAATGCCAAGAGCGATAGGAGCCTTCTATCGTGTCTGAAAGTGAGACCATGTTCAATGAGCGAGATCGGAGATGCGCCGCTGTACAACTTATGCTCTCTACTGATCTAAGTTACGACGACAGAAAAATTTCCAGCATCCTCAAAATGCATCGATGAATTGCAACGAATAACAGGAACGTGCCCAGAGTGAGAAAAATAAAGTTTCCGGTCACGGTTACAGTCTTTGGTGTGGTTTATAGTGACGGCCACATTATGCCACCTCACATCTTCGAAGTCAGCTTAAAAGTCAACACTAAAGTACCTAGATGTGGTGAAGGTTGCGGTGATCTCCTGGTGCAATTAGGTGGCCGCTGGCAGACGTTGAGTGCGTCAGCAGGACTTGGCACCGGCATAAAAGTCAAAGAGACCCAGCCATGGCTTCGGAAGGAATGCTACGACTTTATACCCTTCTCTCACTGGCACCTCCTTACCCGACCTGAACCAGCTGGGCTACTGCGTTTGGGAATACGTCGAGAACATTACCAACATGACCTTACACAACACTAAAACCAGCCTGATCGCTTCCATCCGCCGAGTATTCGCCGAGCTCCCGCTGGCGCTTGTGGAAAAGGCATGCTCCCAGTTCTGGACTCGTATTGAGGCGGTGATTGCGGCTGAAGGCGACTACATTGAATAGATGTCAGCGTTATTACATGAAACATTTACCTTGATTTTCTTTTCAATTCAATAACAGTTTAAAAATAAATTTGTAGTGTTGTTTTCTTTAGGGCGACAATCGTTCTACCATGTATAATACAATCATTGTTGCTTTTGTTGCGTGAAAAGAAATTCAAATAGAATCGTTGTATATCTGTACTAGAGTTATGTTTTAAGCACTTAATATATCGTGACGAACCTGGCAGAATACAGTTGCGTGTGATTTATTCTATATCTCACTTACTATGTTTGACTTATTTATTCCTTTTTATAGCTCATGAATATTTGATATAGAAATTACGACGGCTAGAAATTATACTTGCCAATTTTCTTTAAATGGAAAAACATTTTGTGCCAACATATAATCTAGGATGAAGACTCTAACAGCATAAGATATAAGCCATTTTCTTCGATTGGTCCACAAATAATCCCGACTGTTTCAGATAAGATTTCATTGTGTCCTTGAATCTCAACATTTTACCATAGAATAATTGTCTTGGCAGACGACCATCATCCGTGCGTATGACCAACCCACGGAAGAAAATGTTTCATTACTATCGACTGAATGTTTGGTATGTTTGTGTTCCCTGATATTTCTGTATCTGGGTCATAGGTCTGCAGTTTGTAATTGCGAGGCAAGGGTTGCGCAATACCCAACTGCACTTCTTTTGGATCGGCACTGCTTGGGCCTAGTATCAAAATAAGGCCTACAACCGACTGCAAACAATGCCGAGATAAGCGGAGAGCCCATACAGCACCTGGAATTCCCAAATGGTCACCCATTTTAGTATTAACCAGTCTCATTGTTGCTTAACATCGGTGATCTGACGGAAGCCGGTGTTTCAACGTGATTGTGACCTGCATTATATATATATATATATATATATATATATATATATATATATATATATATATATATATATATATATATTAGAGAGAGAGAAGAGGAGAGAGATAAATATTATATCTATACACAGAGAAAGAATAAGATATATGTGCATATATATTATTCTTTCTCTTTGTGCCACTCTCATTCACTCTATCTATCTATCTATCCATCTATATGCGTGTGTACGTATATATATATATATATATATATATATATATATATATATATATATATATATATATATATATATATATATATATATGGAGTGTTAAATAAACAGTCCTGAAAACCGTTTCTTCCATCCAGTGTTTATATTATTTCCATGATACTTATATTTTATTATTTTTGTCCATGTGTTTTATTGTATGTTTAAATGTTTATATTTCGAGGTTATGTGCCTTTGTACGAGTGCCTGTGTCTATGCACAATTATTTGTAGGTGTGTGTCCGGGTGTACTATCCTTCCATTGTTAATTGCGTTCGTGCTCCGACGCTAATATTTATTATGAAAAGGATTCGGTCTCATTTGACCATAACTTCAAATAAGCAAATGACCTTTGACAATGTCGGGTCACATCGGACATCAACCAATCAAAACACTAAACATCTCATCCGCGACGCTTAATCACCAAACATTTACTTGCCGACATTCAACCGTGTCACATTCATTAATATACAACGTGTCTTTCGCTTCAGTTCAAATAAAATAAGAATGCTTGTTATATGCCGACGTTATTGAAATCCCAGGGCTGTACCTCGTTTACGCATAAATTTCTCTTTCAACCTATTTGTCCGCGAAGTACTTTACTGGTATCCAACTTTAACATTTTAAAACTATGTTCGTAGCGGTATCCCATCCGGATCTATTTTTAGAATTACATAAAAATAAAAAATTGTTCATTTTGACTTCATAGCTGGTTCTATTATATAAAAAAAAAAAGCATATCTGACCTGTAGAGTTGACATTTCGGGATCTTTTATGCTACCCTAGGTCGGAGAGATCCTCTTTCACCAATGTCCCCGGTGAGTATCTGACTCTATTGTGGTCAAACGGAGAATAAAATTGCACTTTTTGAAAAAAAAAACAATTTTCATATTTTATACTGAAAAATCTAATGCGATGTGGAACGATAAAATTGTCGCCCTAAAAAACAAAACTACAGCTTTATTTAAAAAAATTTTTATCGAAAAGTACAACTCCGGTAACTTCATTGTGCCATAGAGCTGACGTTTATTCAAAGTAATCACCTTCAATCTCAACCACCGCCTCGATATGGGTCCGGAACTGGGAGCATGGCTTTTCCACAAACGCCGGCGGGAGCTGTGTGAATACTCGACGGATGGCAGTGATCAGGCTGGTTTTGGTGTTGTGAGAGGTCACGTTGGTGATGTTCTCGACGTATGACTAACGAAGTTGTCCAGCGGGTTCAGCTCGGAGGAAAAGGGGGCCAGTGAGAAAAGGGGACATAATCGTAGCACTCTTTCTTAAGCAAATCTGTGTCTCTTTTGGGTTTGTGAACGGGCGCTAAGTTTTACTGCCACATCCGGAGTCTGCTAACGGCCCCCTGATTGCATAAAGGGATTATCACACTCGTCAGCACATCATGGTACAGTTAAGTTTTGATTTAATGAGCTGGCATGATGTGGCTCTTACTTATAACCACATCAAAGACCATAACCATGGCGGTAAACTTTATTTTCATCGCTCTGGACCAGTCTCTGTTATTAGTGACAATCCAGCGATGCATTTCGAGAAATTTTATTCGCAATAGTTCTGTTGTCATAACTCGAATCAGTAGAGAGCAACAGTTGTACAGCGGCACATCTCCGATCTCGCTTTTTGAACATTGTGTCACTTTTATACATAATAGAAAGTCCCTATCGCTCTTGGGATTTATGCACAACTGGCCAACTAGTAGTAAGTCTGCAACAGAATAAGGAAATCGGGTTTCATCAAATGGAAATGGAATCGTGTCATCTTTTCTATGGCGACAATCTTGTCGTTTCACTCTTTATCAACTGTTAGTTGCCTAAGACTGTTCATTTTTGCAAAGTGCTTTAAATCTATGATACTAGCTGGTATACGTAGAACTCTCTTTCCAAACAAAAAAAAAATATTTCATTAGTTTCAATATACATTTCGTTGATTTATTTTGCTTTAAACGTTTCTATAATGGAACTCACAAACTTGACGTTAATATCGCGTTGTCAACGAACAGTCCCCACATTTCAAAACACAACTGCTAAAAATAATGCGCGGATCTTTACAAACATACTTTTTTTCTCCAATTTTACAACATGGCAAGAAAGAACAAGAGAAAAAAGAAAACAATATACTGAGGATGGAGTTTAGCTCCAGAATATATTTAAATTATAAATTTCAAGCAAGTAAAGATTTGTTTATTTTCCTACAATTACGTTGTGATTTGGTTTTCAAGCGCACTTGATGCGTATTTTATTTTATTCAAATTAAATTAACGTTCCTATAATGGAACTCACATCCTTACACACACACACACACACACACATATATATATATATATATATATATATATATATTTATATATATATATATATAGAGAGAGAGAGAGAGAGAGAGAATCTTCTATAATAAAAATCTTAAACGTCTATTAGCGCGTATGTTTGTATGTCTCGCGTAAACTGTGGAATCATGAGAGCAACTGACAAAGTTGATATTATCTTAAAGCTCAGACTCTCGGCCGAAAAATATCCATACATCGGCCAAAACGTTAATTCTTTCACCGTCAATTTAACCGTTTTGTACAGTGAGGGGTCACTTTCATCAAACGCCTTACAATGATTAAGCTTAATTTGAACGGCGGCAACCTTTCATGTCACGGTGAGCGCGGCGACTAACCAGTTCGCTTTTTATTTTCAATTCCTTTTCTTCTTAGCGTTACCAGTTCGATCCTGTCTGCATGACTGCCTGCTTACTACTGTTTGTTTGTTTGTTTGTTTTTTTGCACTCGCACGAGTATGTGCTGCGATTTACATTATTTTGTAGGGAATTGTTTTTGTTTTGTTTCGTTTAAAAATTTTTAGGGCTCCGTTGATCAATACCCTTACCATAGAACCTCTGCACACCTGGGCAACGCAGGGTATCCCTGCTAGTATATTATAGACGATGCATCTAGTCGAATAAACGTCCTCAAGAATCTTTTCCCTCCCTTGTTTCATATATACCGTCGCAATATCTTGACGTCATCCACTGTAGGCACTAATATTCATTTTTTATATAAACAGGAAGATGACGAGTGAATAGAAAAAAAGCGAACAATCAAACAAGAAAGTCATCAGGCATTGTCAATAGTTTAAGCGGTATAACTTGAACACGAAACGGTAATTTATTTTATCCTAACAGGCTGGAGACGTTGCTCGATCGTAAAATACGCATAAAATCATATTTTAATTTATACGAAACTAAGCCCTGCACATATTATGTTTTTGTTTTCAAACTGTTAACTTCTAAGTAAAAAAAAAATACTCGGGCTGTGATCGAAACCAAAACCTAAAACATCGAGTCAAGTACGATAACCATTAAACAAGCGTGACACGGCATTTATAACACGTTTTCAAAAAGATCTTATTCTTAACATTAAAAAATGTCATGTTTATCGACCGCGCATGCTCAATGTTTAAAACAGTTGAAAAACAAATAAAAATACGACGCCCGCCCGTCACGAACCAATTTGCAATTTCAACCCCTTAGCAGGCTTTTTTTTCCGGGTGAAAACCGATTACAACGTCTCTACGTATCTGAATACTCTATATACAAAATTTCAAGCGTGTACATCAAACATAAACAACTAAAATCGAGGCATAGCCAGTAGATGGTGCCGTGGCCCATATAGTTACGTCGTCAATACTGCACAATTGATGCGTGCGACGATCGCGGTTCGCGCCTATGTCGGAGCACGTTACTGATGATAGGCAGTACATCGAAAACCACGTTGAGTCAAGCGTTGCCCATTATCGGTGCAATTGCTCGATTCCATTTAAATTTGGGTTCTAGCTTTAACACGAAAAAAGTGTATGGTAACGGGTGTATATATATATATATATATATATCATCTTTATGTCTAATATATATATATATAATGTGTCAAACCCATATCTTATTTTTCTTTTGTCAATGTTATGGGAATTTTTCCCCCTTTTCCTTGTACATATTTGTGAATTATTCCATGATTTTCGGCCTTTTGGATTATTTTGGACCATCTTCCAATTACGTGATTTCCTTGGATTTTACTTGTGCGAATGGAATTTTAATTAACTTTCTTGGATTTGTATTTTTGGATTTTACCGTCATTGGATAATTTATCTTTCACCAGACTATCCATTCACCCGAAATCGCCTTTTTCTTCACCATATTCCCTCTGCTTCACTTTTTGTTATCAAGTACGATCTTTTACTTACTTGCAGTTTCATCAAATACTTTTGTATGCAAAATCCGATCCTGCATTTTGCTAAACCTACCCTCTGATGAGAAGGAAAGTATTTCTTCGAAACTATCAACTTATTAAGTGTTTCCTTTTCAGATTACATATGTTTTTAACTCTTTTTCAAAGTGTTTTTTAACATATTTTATTTACTATTTGCTCATATATATATATATATATATATATACATATATATATATATATATATATATATATATATATATATATGTATATATACACGAGAAGATAATCCGATGCTACTTGGGATTCAATAACGATTAGCGAATATTCCACACGTTCAATATGCTTATTGTCATCGGAATCAGTGAAACCGTCCACTTTCCAACAAATTGATTGATTTTCTGCCCTCGTCGTAGACCCATTGCAGAACACTGGACGAAAGCTTCACGTGTCACCGTGTATGATTTAGTCCACAATGCATTGTATTTTACATTGTCCTGCATTAAACCTGCTGATTATTTTATTAAATTATTTTAACATAATGGTTTTAATTAAAGTTTAAAATGCAGAAGTCAAGTATCATGGCCCAATTACGCTCGAAGCAGAAACATTAATTTCGAACGCTCCTCTGTTTTATCAAGAAACCTACCGTTGACATTTTACGCGTGACCCTTCTGCTTATCAAGTGATAACATTTCGCAAATTCACTTATAATTTTAGCCTGCATGACGTTATTAACCTCGGACAACATCGGACTATTTATTCTTCAATCGGATTTTTTTTTTAGTATAGATTTGATGATACTCATCGGAGGCATTCAATACAAATGTTTCAGAATCAATAGAGAACAAGCCCCCCAAAACACAAAAACAGATAGACAAACATGCATTAACATACAAAAAAAGCAAAAGTGTTATATATATATATATATATATATATATATATATATATATATATATATATATATATATATATGAACTTTATTAGCTTATTCTAAATAAGAGACGAATCCAGGTTGTCCTTGCCGGTCGTGCATCTAAACAATATTATATAAATACGGATGTACCTCAGGGGTCGATCCTTGTGTGTTTATTATTCCTAATATTCATAAATGACCTTCCTGATAAAACTGTTTCTGAGATGGGTATATTTGCTGATGACACCACGCTCTATAACAGGCATGAGGGGAAAACAAATAGACACATATCTAAGGAAATGACAGAAACACGAGAGGAAGACCAAGACCTCCAATCTGTAGTGGAATGAGGACAAAAATGGATGGTCACATAT
Organism: Euprymna scolopes; assembly: GCF_053919585.1. Taxonomy (NCBI): domain Eukaryota; kingdom Metazoa; phylum Mollusca; class Cephalopoda; order Sepiida; family Sepiolidae; genus Euprymna; species Euprymna scolopes. The sequence continues at coordinate 165,432,890 of NC_136482.1, read as the reverse complement.
AATGCTGCCAAGATTAAGCTTATTTCCTTAAAAAATTACAAGAAACCTTCTCAACCACTAATAGCTTTGACTAAAGACACATTACCTGAATGTACTTCTTTCAAACTCCTTGGCCTAACGTTCACAGTAAGCATGAGTTGGAACTGACACATTAGGAGTATTGCCAGGGCTGCTGCGAAGAAGGTGGCCTCCTTCTACCGCGCTAGAAAGCTACTTACGCCTGAAAGTATCCTGTATCTCTCCAAGGCCACCATTCGCCTTGTATGGAGTACTGTTGTCATATTTGGACTGGTGCATCTGCTACTAGTCTCTCGCTCCTGGACAGGTGTCAAAAGAGAGTTGCCAACCTGATAGATCCTGAACTGTCATCTGAGCTGCAACATCTGTCCCATCGACGAAATGTTGCATTCTCCCGCCTGTTCTACAACTATTTTAATGGCGAATGCTCTGACGAGCTACAAACCCTTGTACTCCCTCAAATTCTTGTACCGCACCCTTTATTTACACCATTCTTGTCTAATTTATGCTTAAAATATGAATCAGAGCTAAGCGAAAAAAAAAAAAGAATATTTTAGAAGTATATTTAAGTTTTTTTTCTTTTCGTTGTCAAATTTTCTATTTTAATAATGTATGGTTAAACTATAAAAAAAAAATCCTCAGCGATTAATAATAACGGATTTGCGCCCAGTATTATTCAAATATTATATATATATATATATATATATATATATATATATATATATATATATGTATATATATTTGTATATATACATGTATATATATGTATATATATGCATATATACATATATGTATATATATATATATATTCATATATACATATATGTATATATATATCTATATATATATGTATATATGTATATATATGTATACATATACATATATATTTGCATATATATATGTATATATATACATATATATGTATGTATATATATACATATATTATATATGTATATATATACATATATTATATATGTATATATATATACATATATTATATATGTATATATATACATATATTATATATGTATATATATATACATATATATATATATATATATATATATATATATATATATATATAACTTCTGTGTTCCTCTTATGCGGTCTGGGCAACAAGGGTCAAGCAAAGACCATATCCATATGTGGAGGCAACCCCACATATAAGACCTTGGTCAATGTAGGAGCAACCCTTCATACCAATTGTCATTATCCAGCTCCCCTACTCCCCAGGGAGCTGGCTCCAATTTCCCCTTCACGCCTCACATTAAAAATCGGCATTGTGCCTAATTTGCTGGGTGGGGGAACAAATAAATACCCTTACCATTTTAGCTGCATAAATTTCTATTTTATATAGTTGTTTTAAATAGCAGTATGTTTTGCTTCTTTTAAGTATATTCTAGAGTTGTGGTATTTTTTTTATATGACGTATAGCTATACCCCTGCATTAACTTTCCATACTACATGTAAGACATAGTGTATTCATAGAGTCTGCACGTTTAAGGAACAACATCTTTCTCGATGGTTCTCTGTTAATATGCATAAGTACAGAACGGACAATGCAGGTATAGAAAATGAATCTCAAACCGTAATCGTGCTATTTTACCTGCAGCATTATTTCCAATTGCACGTATCGACAAATTAACGATCTCGTACTAAGAAACACATGAAATCGCAGATCATTATGCATATATTTCACAATTAAAATATTTAACTGCTCTAGTTAGCGAAGTACCATATGTTCTGTAGACTCAGCTATTAGATAACCGATAATGAAGTCTAGTAATACGCAACCAGGATATTTTTTTTGCGTCAATTGCTGGATGACTCAATTCAAATCATGCCAATTTAATATTTTTGCATCTGATGGTTAGTTGCTTTTATTTTACGGCATATCAACCCTTTTCAGGTTATTTACTACCGAATCCAGTGATTTTGAAGAACATTTTTTTTTAATAGAGTATATTCGTTGTTTGTTAGTTTTTTTTTTATTTTAAGTCGGTTTCTATTTAACCCATAGTTGGGAGCCTAACAGTTATTACCAGGCCGGGTCAGAGTGGACCTGGGAGCAATGGCAATTAAAGGGTGGCTTCACACACCCCAAAGCCCGCAAGCTGGAGCCTCACCACCGGATATAGTTTTAGGTCATATCCATGACCATTTTTTGCTATAGCTATACCCGTTACTTGAACTTTTTATAGGGGTCCATAGAAAGGATTTCATCTTTTAAATACCTTTTATTTTGTTTAATTTAAAACTGACAAAATGTATATAGATTATAAAAGTTGGAACAAATTCACACGGAAAACACACTAATAAGGAATTAATACCGAAAATTAAAGTTATCAGAGCCATCTGCATTACAACACACATTTACCATAATAATGTTTGTTATTGCTTTTGAATTTGTTGTCTTTGGAGTTATTAAAAGTTCCAAGTCTATCACCCAATTATGAATCCATTTTGAAACGATTATTCCTACTAGTGCCTAAAATGTTGAAATGATAATATATGTATGGACATATATTTGAGAAGTAATGGCGTGGAATGAGTCAGCTTGTTGGTCGCAAAAGAGAGGAATCTAGTTGGCATCACTCTTTTATCAAGCCTTGCTCTGTACTCCGTGAACCTGAGAGATTGCGTATGATCGGGCATTGCCAGAAAGACACTTTTACAATCTGGTGCCAAACTTAAAAATTGAGAATAGATTCAAAATCCCAATAATGGCTGCATCTGCGGCTGCAACTTTTTTTGCTGCGAAATCATAACGTTCAAATATAAAACCAGACTCTCTCAACTCATTTTTGTATTATGCACAGTAAACACGTTTAAGGTTACATTTGTGCTGCTTTTTCTATTTACCTGCCACTGTTTATCTGATTTATTTGTCCTGTCTTTTCTTTCATTTTTTTTTTAATAATCCTTTTTGTTTTTTTGTTTGTTTTGTTTTATAAAATCTATGTTAACTTAGCGAAGCGTCGATATAATTCCTTAATAAAATTTTCTCTACGTTGGCAGATAAGCAGTTTGTATATTGACAGCCACCAATCAATGTCACAAATAGGCGCGCAAGGAGATCAGCATGTTTTGCGCCTCACTTCTCTTTTGCGTCTCGTGATGATTCGCTCCTTTGGGAAATTATCTTGTGAACCGGTCGATTTTTGATCAAATTAAACACCGTGTTTCGAATGCGGAAATTCATGTCGATTGCGTCAGCACCAAGCCAGCGATACTCGCCGACATCATGAAATGTCTGGCAAGGGTGCTTGGTATGAAGACGAGCGTGTCAATATTCAGAACAGGGGGCGAAGATAAGAAGCAGACAAACATGGTGAAGATGCAATTATAGGAATTTAGCTACGAATAATAAACCGCAATGAGAGATCACTGAAACCGACTATCGAGAATATAAGTGTGTGATTATTTTTATGAAGGACTGGTTGTAATGTGCTTACATGTTTTAAACATATCTTGATGAATTAGTTTATTATTAGAATTCTTTGAGCTGAGTGATTTGTATATCTATTTATTTATTTACAGATTGTTAACCTCATCTTCGTAGTTGCTGTTTCATGACGTTTCGTATCCCGACGCGGTAACTACCTGACGAAAGTCAGAGGTATAGTTGGCCGAAACATCGTGAAATAATCAGGATAATAGCCCACAAATAAATAAATAAATATAGAAATTTCTCACCTCAAATAATTCCAATTAAAAATATATATAATAGCATTTGGTACGGACCCGACGATTAAATAACCCGAAAAGATAAGAACGAGAAATTTGGATTCATAAGACCAGAAAATCCAGCCTAAATCGCCCTTCGGGGCTCGTGGCGCAGTGGACAATAGCGTTGAATCTCTACGGTTACAGATTTAAAAAAAAAAATTTTTTTTTTTTTTTTTTACATTTTCGCCCCAAACAAGGCACATTGCCACTTTGGTGTAGGGGGCTACTATCAGGAGCAGCAACTACTGGGGCACTATGTTGGGATTTGGGCAGCAAGATGTCGATTCACGTTACACTTGAACTTCTGCATGTCAGTAGAGTTAGGAAAGCAGAGACCTTGAATGGAATTCCAGAGTCTAGCGGTTCTGGGGAAGAAACTACTGGAGTAGAAATATATTTTACATCTAGGGATCTCTACTGTGTGAGGGTGGGATTAAGCTGCCTGTCGGGTTTGTCGAGGGTGTCTACGTCGTGGGAGCACAAGTGCCTGCAGTTCGTCAGAGCATGCACCATTAAAATACTTGTAGAACAGGCAGAGGGATGCAACGTTTCGTCGATGGGACAGAGGCTGAAGCTTAGATGCCAGTTCAGGGCCTAAAAGGTGGTGAGACGAAAACAACTATGGAAGGCAGTAATTACATAGGTTGGTTGTTTTGTTTTACGGCATATCAACCCTTTTCGGGTTATTTAATACCGAATCTGGTGATTTTGAAGAACGATTTTTTAATATAGTATATTTGTTTTTTTAAGTTGTATTCTATTTAACCCATAGTTGGGACCCTAACAGGTGCTACCACTCCGGGTCAGAGTGGACCTGGGAGCAATGGCAATTAAAGGGTGGCTCCACACTCCTTAAGGCCTGCAAGCTGGGGCCTCACCATCGGATATAGTTTAAGGTCATATCCAGGACCTAATTACATAAGATACAGTCAAAATTTATATATCCCATCGCGGTTAACCTCTGACGAAGGCCAGAGTAATAGTTGGCCGAAACGTCGTGAAAGAACAACCATGAAGATGAGGATAACAGTCGGCAAATAAATAAATATGTTTTGATGAATATTAGTTTGTGTTCTTAAATATCTACACAATCATTTCTATATTCTTATTAAATTTTAAGTAACTACTGCAGAAATCATAATGGCTAAGTGATTAACGACACAAAATGGCGGTTTGAATGCGCCAGGTTCGAATCCAGTCTGTTGCACTTATACACTTTTTACTTATTATGTTGGCAAACTTCATCTGGTTCCTCCTGTAGGTACCAGATATCTTTCTAGAAACCATTGCCCAAAATAGAATCACCTGGTCTATATGATATAACTAAATGAGTAACAACTTCGAAATCATTAAAAAAATGTATAATTATCTACCATGATATTAATATCATACTAGTGTATGCCTCGTACCTGGCGCCGCATTCAGTCTAGTCGAATTGAGTTGGCTTCCTCCTAATAAGGAAGTGTCTAGGGTATGTGAAATAATCTAGCAGTCGTCATTCGCGTGTGTATCCTGCTCGGAAGAGATGGTATATTTATTTTATTTTTTGCAATTTTATTCAAGAAAAGCCATCAACCCCCACATAAAGCGACTGGGATTCGAAAATGGTAACCCGCCTTAAAATGGCTAGGCTAAAGGTCGCTTACCTTTAATGATCTAAGGAGAACCGGTTTGTTAAGATGATGACGCCGTTCGTACTACGTCCTAGACTATACAATTTTTTATATACATTATTTTAATTGGAAATAATTATTGAGATGAATATTATTTATATCAATTTCTTTTTTGCGGATTATTATGCTCCTCTTTCTTAGGTGTTGTTTCACGACGTTTCAGCCAAGCATTCGTCAGGTGGTAACCGCGACGGAATAGGAACTCCGAATCCCCTAACTGCATTATCAGCAGTTACTGCACTCCATAATTGTGATCGTCTCACAACGATTTGGCCAAGTAAGCCTCTGGTCGGCTTTGGGTACGATTGAAACCGCTATCATCAGGCAATCCTCACCTGGAACTGCTTCGGAGCCCGTGGCGCAGTTGATATAGACGTTGAATCTCTACGGTTCTAGGTGAGAATTACCTTTTAAATCGCAACATTATAATATATAAAAATCGATAGAACATTTACTCTATAATAAATATGTGAAATTTGCAAGAATTAATATATCATATTTAAGCATACTTTACGACCGGGCTCTGCCATACTAGCTTAGATAAATATCTTTGCAGTTTTAACAAACTTTTTAAGAGCTACAATAATATCAGAGCGTCTCCATTTACACTGAACATCCACAAAATGCCAAAATCAATATATTACATATGAATGAGTCTGCTGTTGAATTTCTACAAGTCCCGTTAGTATAAAATGTACAAACGTTTTAAAAATTGTAAGTATCCTTTTAACTAAACTTTCCATTAAATGGAGAATTAGATCAGAAGTCCAATAAGAAAATTAATATACATTCGAAATCAAGAACAATATAATTATCACTACCTAAATTTTTACAATATAAACCGACAAACGTAAAAAGATTGTTTATGTTTACTAGTTTGGTTTGTCGTTCTTGTTTTACGGCATATCAACCCTTTCAGGTTATTTAATGCCGAATCCAATGATTTTGAAGAATTTGTTTTTAATAGGATTTTTTTTTTCATGTCGATTTTTTTAAACCCATAGTTTGGACCCTAACAGGCACTACCACTCCGGATCAGAGTGGACCTGGGCGCAATGGCAATTAAAGGGTGGCTCCATACTCCCCAAAGCCCGCAAACTGGGGCCTCACCATCGGATATAGTTTAAGGCCATAGCAAGGACCTTTATGTTTACTGACAAAACTGCTATGATATATACATACGAATATCTACTTTTAATTTCTAAGTTTATCTTAAAGTATTATATGTTATTTATCTATTTTTATTTTTATTTGTTGTATTTTATTTCTCTCTCTCCTTCTTTCGCTCTCTCTCTCTCTCTCTTTCTCTCTCTCGCTTTCTCTCTCTATATATTCTCTAAGTTGTTTATTGGTCTGTGTGTACACACACACACATATACATATACATATATATATATATATATATATATATATATATATATATCCTCTGTATTGCTTTATTGCATGTAAATATTTTATTTTTTATTTTAGAATTGCTATGAAACGCAGAGAAGTGAAATTTGGTATTACACTGGAAGAGACATAATAAGGTGCCTTATGTCACTGACTTTTTTGTGTAATTTGAACAAATATTTTGAAAATTATGCTAACTTTTCTATTTTCTGGAAATTTTAAGTGTGTATCACTTTATTGCAGGTCTTTCCAAATGCCTAGAAAAGGTAGATTGACAGCTGGTGAAAAAGGAACGTGTTGTTGCAGGCTTTGTAGAAGGTTTATCTCTCATAGATCTACCCAATAGGCATGAAAGGGATTGAAGAACATTGGCTTCATTCGAAGAAAATGCAAACATCAAAGCAAGGCAGGACAAAAACACAACAAAGTCAGTTTCTGCTCGTGATGTTAAAAAAATTCCCCGTCAACTTATGAAGCAGCCGGGCAGCAACAGTGCTGCTATATTTGCCAAGGCTGGAATACTTTCCTTGTCCAGAAAAACACGCTGCAATGTCTTAACTGAAATTGCAAGAAGCATAAAGCCTATAGCAAGATTTGTTTTAAACCAAACTCATTAAGAAAAACGTTTGACTTGGGCTCAGAAATACATGACAACCAGCTTTGAAAATGTTTTTTTCGCCGATGAGGCCACAACAACTCTTGATGGACCAGATGATGGGCCAAAGTTTGAAGTCCTCTTAGTTTCCCTTCCCCTCATCGATTCTGTCATAAATAGGAGGGTGGAGGTGTCATGTTTTCGGTTGGAATAATCTGTGATTAACTAATTGGACTATTTCGAGTGCCAGAAGGTGTTAAACTGACAAGCCAGTCTTATATTTTATTTTTAAATGAGCATTTGTCACCATGGTTTGATGGCTTTCCATTAGTGCATCACCGCAAATTGATTTTTATGCACGACAGTACGCCATCCCACTCAGCCCAGGCTACGAGATCCTTCAGCCATTAGACAGTAGTAGAGAAAATAGGATGAAATGGCCACCTTGTTCTCCATATATAAAACCAACTGGCCCGCTCTGATCAATAATAAAGATGAAAGTTTATGAAGAAGTTGTTCAATTTTCGTCAAAGGATGCATTTTGGAAGAAGATTTTGGAACTTTCCTACAGCATCACATCATCTCAAATTCGCCGATTGACATCATCACTTGACAAGAGGTTATTCAAAATGATTTCAAAACATAGGAGTTATGTTGATAAATATTTCCTTAAACAAATAAATATTAAATTCGTTCTTGTTTTTTTGTTATTATTGTTACTAGATTCGTTCTTTATTTAATATAAATAGAAATATGAATTTAAAATATAGTTTTATTACTGAAAATTACATTTCTAGACACCTGCAATAAAGTGATACACACTTAGAATTACTAGGAAAAGAGAAAAATACACATAATTTTCAAAATATTTGTTCTGATTCCACAAAAATCAGAGAAATAGGGCAACTTGTTATGATCTTTCAGTGTTATACTAAATTTCACTTCTCTGTGTTTCATGGCAATTTAAAAATTAAAAAAAAATGTTCAATTGCAATAAAGCGAGACAAAGGATTTATATTCTCTAAATTGTTTATTGGTATATTCAAAGAAGTATGCGTAAAACGTACTTAACAAGAATAATCAAGAACGCTTGAGTGTAATTTTATATATATATATATATATATATACATATATATATAATATGCATATAAATATATATAATATACATATACATATATATAATATACATACATATACATATATATAATATGCATATAAATATATTTAATATACATATACATGTATATAATATACATATATATACATATATATAATATGCATATACATATATATATAATATGCATATACATGTATATAATATACATACATACATATATATATATATATATATATATATATATATATATATATATATATATATATATATATGTTTTTCCGGGGAACATATATATAAATACATGCATACATTTATATATATATGTATATATATATATATATATATATATATATATATTATATATATATGTATACATATATGTATATTATATTTGTATATATATATTATATATATGTATATATATGTATATTATATATATCTATATGCATATTATATATATGTATATGTATGTATATATATGTATATACATATATATATATATATATATATATATACTTTTTAAAGCCTTTCTGCCCCCTATCTTTAATTGAAATAACAAATGTATTTAAAATCTGCAAACCTAGAGAGACATTTTGAAAATCGCAAACTATCCTTAGGCCTCTTAAAACCTTTCTATGCATAAACATCTTAAAACCTTAAAGAAAAACTATAAAATACTCTAAAACAGTATGGCCAATAAAAGCAACACTTCTAGATGTAACCCCAAGTTTAAGAAGCCTACATAAATTAGACATTCAGAATCCAATATTCCAGTTAGTTTAACATTAACATTTAGAATTAAATGTTGCACAAGTGATTTATATACCTCTCCTTAAAGGTAGTTTTAATAGATACGACAGAAGCTTAATCATTATTTCCGTATACATACTACATTTCTAGTTAAACAGTTTTTGCTTAATGGTTAATTATTATTATTCCTACCATTGAAATTATTTTCAGTTACATTGTAAGTATTTATAGAGCCATGTTGAATATTTGTACGAGATGCACGTTGTATTTTAGTGTTATCATATCTAATTATACAAGCAGCAAGGTCTTTGAAAAAAGAGAAAAGTTAGTGCAATAGTATTTCTTATTAAAGGTCTGACCCAATTTACTATCTATAAGAAAATGTTTATCAATAGAACTATACATTTTTGGAGTATACGAGAGAATATGCTTACTATACATTTGAGTAAATTAAATTATCGGATCACCACTTACTCTTTGTTGTATCAATCGCCTTCAACTCTCTGGTTGATTTTTATCATTAAGCAATTCATTTTTAACTATTATTATTATTATTATTATTATTATTATTATTATTATTATTATTATTATTATTATTATTATATTATTGTTATGTTATTATGATTATATTACTGTTATTATAATAATATTATTATATTATTATATTATATTATCATTATATAATTATATTATTATATTATTATATTATTATTTTATTATTATTATATTATTATTATATTATTATTACATTTTATTACATTATTATTATATTAGTGTTATGTTATTGTATTATTGTTAACTTATTATATTATATTATTATTATTTTTATTTTATTATTATATTATTATATTATTATTATATTATTATATTATGATTATTATTTATCAGTTATTATTCAAATTGTATTATATTCTTACTACGCTTATTATAACTTTTCTTCTATTTCCCCAGAGCGCTTTATATATATATATATATATATATATATATATATATATATATATATATATATATATATATATATATTGAGTAAAATGATTTATAATTTATAATAAAAAATCGGTCTCAAAACGAAAAACAAACAGAATCAATAAATTGTACGATCGTTTCGGAAACGATGTTTTTATTGAGATAGACAATACGTCTTGACAATAATTTTATCATGTGACTTTATAAAACAAAGTCTCCTCGTCAGCAACAACGAGTGGATGCGGGTTTGAAGAAACCAAAAATAAAATTAGCATTTCTCTGTCTCTGTGTCTGACTCTGTCTGTCTGTCTCTCTCTCTCTGTCACTGTCTGTCTGTCTGTCTTTCTGTCTCTCTCTCTATATATATGTATATATATATATATATATATATATAACTACTTTATTTACTCACATAAAATTAATATACGAAAGTATAGATTTATGCGTAAACTTTAAGAATTTACTTCAAAAGTGCTCAATGCATAGGTAGAGCTAGTTAGTAATTTATAAAATATATATGGCGATTAAGCTACACTGAATATTCGGCGTTTCATCCACTCTAGGATTCGTCAGGCTTATGCGCGAATTCTGTGGTTGTTTATCGTTTTTATATTGTCCTCTTCTGTTGAGGATTTTAGTTAGCCAATCAGCTTTCTAGTATCCACCGCGCCCCTTCCTACAATTTTGTATACGGCCCCATACAATCAAATGTTAAAAAAAAAACTTGGCAAAAAATTTCTAGATCTTATTGAAAAACACTTTTCCGCAACCAACCCCCTTACATAAAATCGTCAATAAAAATACCTTAAAGTTATCCTACAATTCTTGCAAAAATTTAGAGATGATAATTAAAGCACATAATAACAAAATACTAAATAAAAACCATGGAAACAACAAAATAAACAATAAAATAGTAGACACCATGACAAAAATAAAATTAACACTAGCAGAAATAATAATAATAATAATAATAATAATAATAATAATAATAATAATAACAACAAACCAACCTCCAAGAACAACTATACCATAAATAAAAATACTAATAACGAACAAGATAAATGCAACTGTAGACACCGCACACTTTGCCCAGTTCAAAATAAATGTCTAACAAAAAGCGTAGTTTATCAGGCAACAATATTTGCGAAAGAAAACCCGAATAACAAGAAATATTACGTAGGCATGACTTCTTTAGATTTCAAAACCCTATACTTTCACCACAAAATACATTCAACAATAAAAAAACACCGTATAAAAACAACACTAGCGAATAAATACTAGGAACTCAAAGAAAGCGGGCATTCGCCGGTAGTCGAATGGAAAATAATGAGACAAGCTACCACGTTTAGGAATTTAGACGACCCATGTAAATTATGCCTTCATGAAAAATTTGCTATCCTGTACTTTAAAGAACCCCAAAATATATTAAACTGTAGAAGAGAAATAACAAATAACTGTGTTCACAAAATAAAACTTAGTCTAGGATAGCGATACAAAATAGCTTTAAAACTATCAAAAACAATAGAAAATAAATAAATAAATAAATAAATTAAATAAACATGAATATACATAAACGATCACACATATGTGTATGTATATATATATATATATATATGTATATATATGTGCATATATGTATGTACACATATGTATATTTATATATAAAAAAAGGAAAATGTCTCCCTTAAACCACTAACCTAGTTCTAAAACATATCCTTTGTTCGATAAAATGCATGCCCATTGGCTAATAGGGAGGGGCGTGGTGGATACTAGAAAGCTGATTGGCTAACTAAAATCCTCAACAGAAGAGGACCATATAAAAACGATAAACAACCACAGAATTCGCGCATAAGCCTGACGAATCCTAGAGTGGATGAAACGCCGAATATTCAGTGTAGCTTAATCGCCATATAAATCTTATAAATTACTATATATATATATATATATATATATATATATATATATATATATATATTCATATGAAATTGTTTCCTTGGTTTTTCCTTAATTTAGATGGAATAAAATGTTACAATATAACAGACAGAGAGATTTCATCCGTCTGTCAGGCCATCCATTTTTTTAAACGCATTAAATTCATTTCGGACTTTTTCTCGTTTCTTAATATAAAAAAAAGACTATGTTTTGGGTGGGTAATATTTTATTTATAGCAAATAGTATATTCCCAACTAATAATTCTCCAAAAACGTCGATACGAAAACTTTGAGATTCCATACTGAAATATTACCAATTGAATTACTTCGATTTTCTCATAAGTAGAGCTTAACACATTAAAAAAAATGAAAACATTAAAACATTACCTCAACACCATGGTTATTTTTAATTCTCCAAAAACATTATTTTGCTTTAACTGTTTATTCCATTTTCACCCCAAAGGAGGCACAGTGCCACTTTGGAGAAGGGGCTACTATCGGGGGACATAAGTTGCAGGGATATTATGGAGAGAGACGAGAAGCAAGAGGTCTGTTCACATTACCCTTGAACTTCTGCATGTCAGTACAGTTGGGAAAGCAAAATTCAAAAGGGAGCTTCAAAGTCTAGCATTTCTGTGGGGGGGAAACTATTGGAGTAGAAGTCTATCTTACATCTAGGGGTCTCTATTGTGTAGGAGTGGGATGTAGCTGCTTGTCGGGTCTGTAGCCGTATTTACGTCGAGGGAGTGCAACGGCTTGTAGTTTGTCAAAGAATTCACCATTCAAATACTTGTAGAACAGACAAAGAGATGCAACATTTCGTCGATGGGACAGAGGCTGAAGCTTGAATGACAGTTCAGGCCCTATCAAATTGGTAACTCTCTTTTACACCCTGTATAGGAGTGAGAGACTAGTAGCAGATGCACCAGCCCAAATGTGACAACAATACGCCATACATGGGCGAATGGTGGCCTTATAGAGTTACACAGTACTTTCAGGCGTGAGTAGCTTTCTAGCACGGTAGAGAGAGCCCACCCTCTTCGCAGCTGCCTTGGCAATGCCCTCAATGTATCTGTTTCAATTCATGTTCCCTGTGAATATCGTATGTAGCTATTTTTCATATAACGGGTTCATGTAGCATTATGCCAATTTAATAAAAATGAATTATTCCGTTTTTCCGTTCTATATTGTGAGATCAGTACCTGTAAGCTGGACAATAAGATGAATGTCATTTCGTCGCGTTTTTATTATAACATCCTCACTTATTAAGGCCCGAGAGCAATTTAAGGATAAGATTAATTAGCGCCAGCTCAGACAACAACGTGATTATCGGTGATGGTAAAAATTGTTTATTAATTATTGAAAATAACGGCTCAACAAGAACTTGAACAAGTTAGGTTTTAACACAGCTACGTTATACGCAGCTAAGAAGTAGCTCTGCGGTATTATGTTCTATCGACGCTGATTTTTTTGGTAAACAGTTTTGTCCATGGGATTTCTCTTTAATTTAAGGCACAGATAAAAAATAATAGAAATTAAATGTTATTATTATTATTATTATTATTATTATTATTATTATTATTATTATTATTATTATTATTATTACTATTATTGGAAATGCAAATTGCAAGAAAGACACATTTTATGTTAAAACAGAGAAAAGTCTTGAGTTTAACATTCTTTTAAAAATGTTTTATAAATTTTATTTGTAAAATCATTAAAATGCTCCATTTTCGGAAGCTAATTAAAAGTGGAATCGTTGTCGTTTGGAAAGATGGCGCCAGGTCATTTAGTGTTGGGCTGGGAGGTCTTCGTTGCCGCTAACCGTTTCCTTTTAAGACGATTTCAGCGGGAATCCGCTTTCCATTGCTCGCATATGTCGACGCCTGTTCTCTGCCAGATTTATAGCACTAATTTACGACCTCCCAAACCCTTGTTCATCTGATTGGGTTCACCGCCCGCTGATTTTCAAGGTGCCAAACTTTCTCCCATCGGAATTAATATGGCATCTTAATCAGGTAATCCTGATTTCGATTTAGCAATGTTCAGTCCGTTATCAACATTAGAGATCTGTCGAATCTTTTAAGTCAATTCGAATAGCTTATCGGATCTCGCTCAAAACGAAGCTTTTTTTTAAACAGTTGAATGAAGAAGCGTTGGCAAAAGAGATAGACGAATTTTCGCCTTCGTTTTAATTTTACGAATTCTTTTATTTTATTATTAATTTTTTTTTTTTTTTTACTTTGATCATAAATGTTTCCTTGTATCGTTATCAGGTGCTTCGTCTGTCGATCCTTTTAGTTGCTTGATTTTCTGTGCTTTATTTGATCCTGATATTTGCAGAATGAATGGACGCAACTTGTTTTGCAATAATTCATGGTCTTGAATCGGTCTGCCATATCTAGATTTCAAATGAATTTTAAATGTTACTCTGTTGTGCTGAAATTCTTCAATGATATTTTATTCGGTAACACATGCATAAGTTTTAAATTATGTTAGCGGGAGGGGGCTGGCTTTGCCCTAAAATACGCTTAAATATGATATTTTAATTCGCCCAGATTTCGTATATATTATTATAGAGTCGTGATTTTCAAAAGTATATATATATATATATATATATATATATATATATATATATATATCATGTTGTCCCATGAAGAGATATACTTAAATATTTTAAGAAATGTGAGGGATGTAGGAACTTTTGTGATAAACTATATATATATATATATATATATATATATATATATATATATATATATATATAGTTTATCACAAAAGTTGCTAAATCCCTCACATTTCCTAAAATATTTAAGTATATCTGTTCATGGGACAACACTGAAAAAATATTTTTTACATGATGAAAAGAAGTCAGTCTGTAGCATATATAACAGAGTTAATTTATTTCCCCCTCAAAATAAGTAAAAATATAGTAATTAGAAGCTAAATCCTTGGCATCAAAAGTGAGTGCACCCCTTAGGAAAAGTTGTCAATATTAACATACAACATGTCAACTGTCAATACTTTGTGTAACCACCATCATTATCCAAAACCGCCTATACTCTCCTTGGCCTGGAGTTTACCAGAATGTCAAATGTAGCCACTGGAAAGCTCAACCACTCTTCATTTACGATGTCGCAGAGCTGACGGATATTTAAGACTTTGTGCATCTCCACCCTTTGCTTGAGGATGATCCAAAGATGTTCTACTGGGTTCAAATGTGGAGACATGCTTGACCAGTTCATCACCTTTACCCTCAGTCTCTTCAGTAAAGCCGTGCTTGTCTTGCATGTGTGTTTTGGGGCATTTTCATGCTGGAACACTGCTCTTCGATCCAGCTTCTGGAGGGAGGGTATCATGCTCTGCTGCAATATTTGGCAGTATATGTTGGAGTTCATGTTTCACTCAATGTAACGTAACTCTCCGATTCCTGCAGAACTCATGACATTCCCACCACCATGCTTGATTGTAGGCATGACACATGTATATTTGTACTCCTCCCCTGGTCGCCGCCACATATGCTTAAGGCCATCAGAACCAAATAAATGAAATTTCGTCTCCTCCGTCCATATGGCATGGTTCCAGTAATCTATGGGCTTTGTTGGCATGCCTTCAACAAACTGTTTGCAGGCTTTCTTGTGTATTACATTCAGAAGAGGCTTCCTCCTGGGGTTACAGCCATGCATACAAATTTGAGGAGTAAAAGGATAAGTGTGTCATGCTGACAGTCAAGCATGGTGGCGGAAATGTCATGGTCTGGGGCTGAATGAGTGTCGCAGGTATTGGAGAGTTACATTTCATTGAAGGAAACATGAACTCCAACGCGTACTGTTAAATACCGCATAAAAGAGAATGATACTGTTCCTCCAGAAACTCGGTCGCAAAGCAGCGTTCCAACATGACAATGGCGCAAAACACACATCCGAGACAAATGCTGCTTTACTGAAGAGACTAAGGGTAAATGTGATGGACTGGCCAAGTAGGTCTCCAGACTTGAACCCAATAGAGCATCTTTGGGGCGTCCTCTAGCATTAGGTATAGGTGCGCAATGTCTCAAATATTCGCCACCTCCATGACGTCATAATTGAAGAGTGGAAAAGAATTCCAGTGGCTATATTAAAAGTTCTGGTAAACTCCATGGCCAGGAGAGGAAAGGCCCTTTTAAATATTGAGAGTTAACATGTTGTATGTTAATACTGACAAATTTTCGTAAGGGGTGTAATCACTTTTGTTGCAACGGATTTAGCTCTTTAATGGCTATATTTTGAGCTATTTTGAGGGGAAAATAAATTAACGCCCTTATGTATACTTTTAATGGCTATATTTTGAGCTATTTTGAGGGTAATATAAATTAACGCCCTTATGTATACTGCCGACGGACTCTTTTTAATTGTTTCGAAAAATCATTTTTCCTGTGTCCTCCCATGAGGAGATATACTTAAATTTTGAAGAAATCTAAGGGATGTACTCACTTCTGTGATAAACTGTATATATATATATATATATATATATATATATATATATATATATATATATATATATATATATATATATATATACAGGGTGACCCAAGAAAAACAGAGGACATTCAATTATTTTTCTGAGCATTTTACAGTGAACGGAGAAAAAAAGGTCAAAGACCCTAGTGTTTTGATGTCATGTTTTGAATATAATAAACTAGTTATGACCAAAGTTTCATTTCATTAGGACAGAACACTAAAAAACGGGGCCGTTTTTTTTGGGTCACCCTGTATATATACATATGTGTGTGTGTGTGTGTGTGTGTGTGTGTGTGTGTGTGTGTGTGTTGATATGTGGATATGTGTGTGTGGGTACGTGTATTTGCGTTTTATTATAATGGAAATCAAAGTGATTGTCCTAAAGTCACTAATTTTATGAGTCGTTTCTTGTCGACTTTTCGCACTTTATTTCAACAATTGTAAAATAAATACAAGAAAAAAACACGAGAAGGCGCAATACAACATTGTTATATATCGTATTGAGTAGAGAAAGGGAAAAAAATGAGCAATTAATAATGAACAGACCCAAAGAAGAATCAAAGTTCATTTGTTATTGTTTTGTTTTTAAACTAATGGCTTTCGGCTTGGAAACTGTTTATTCCGTAAATATACCAAAATAAAGTGTTACAAAATGAATGGATAATGGGTATACGTGTGTGGAGCTGATTGAAATCGCCAATCTTTAAATAAATAAATAAATAAATATAAAAACTTTGTATACACTATGGATTAATTAAAAGATTTCGAAACGAGGATAATTAAAACATTTTATAAAATGAAAAAAAAGTAGTTTTGCAGACGGTTAAGCTAGCATTTGATTTGGAATTGAAGAATGCAGACGTCAAGCAAGATTGGTATCAGCCCCGCCACTGATTGCGTATCAACTTAACGTCATAATTACAAATCTGAAAATCAATCGCTGTGAAAGTACGTATCAAAGACTAAACTAGCACTTTAAATGATGAGGGTAAGATGATTTGAAATGTTTACATATAATTGTTTATATAAACACTCTACTTATATGACAAACAAGTGAGACTTCTTTTACTGATTTAGCATTAACTCTTGATGGGCTGAAATTGCTTCATGGCGGAATTTTATAACGAAGAATAAATTCGCAAGCATACCTACTTTTGTATATATATATAAAGCGTGGAACGATATATCTGTCACCCTAAATAAAACAACACTACAGCTTTATTTTAAATATTTTATGGGAAAAACACTCAATTTAGGTAACTTGATTATGTAGTAGAGCTTACATCTATTCAATGAAGTCGCTTTCAGCCTTAATCAGCGCCTCGATACGGGTCCGGAACTGGGAACATGCCTTTTCCACAAACGCCGACGGCAGCTCTGCGAATATCCGGTGGATGTCGACGATCAGGCTGACTTTAGTGTTGCGATGTTCTCGGCGTATGATTAAACCATATAGTCCATTGGGTTCAGGTCGGGAAGGGGGGCAGAGAGAAAAATACAAAGTCGTATCACTCCTGGGTCTCTTTTAACATGTACGCTGGGGCCGAGTCCTGCTGCCACAGCCTGGGTCTGCCAGAGATCACCTGATTGAACCAAGGGATCACCACAATTTTCAGCACAGCTAGGTACACTTTAATTTTTTAATTTTTTTTATTTATTGCGGACTATTATCCTAATCTTTTCTTAGTTATTTCACAACGTTTCGGCCAACTATTCCTCAGGCCTTCATCAGGTGGTAACCGCGAAGGTTAGAAACTCTGAATCTCCTGAGTGCATTCACATCGCTATCTATTTATTTATTTATTCATTTGCGAACTGTTATCCTCATCTTTTAGTTGTTTAACAACGTTTCGGCCAACTATTCCTTCGTCAGGTGGTTAACTGCGACGAGATAGGAATGCTGAGTTTCGTAACAGTATCTATAGATGTCGTCTCACCAGGTTTTGGCCAAGTAAGCCTCTGACCAGCTTTGGATATGAAAGGAAACCGCTATCTTCAGGCAATGCTCACCTTGAACCGAAGTGAGTCAACGCCTCTATCATCTGCGCAACGGGTTCCAAAGGTTATATTTATTGGTCTTGTACAGGGTGGTCGCTAGAAAAGCGGGAAATTTGAAGGTCAGCTTGGTATGGCAAAACGAAGCTTCGATTTCTTGAAGGATATTATTTGAGTCCTAAAGGCAAGAAGAAAAAAAACAGTAAACCAGCAAGTTTATTCTGAGGAGATGTGTCCACATATGTTTAGCGATATACGAAGTGTAATGGACAACCAAACGTGGGCATTGGCAGCAGGATGGTGCCAAGGCTCACACAGCAACGACTTCAATTCAGTTTTTCCTGACTTCATTGCACCGGAAGATTGGCCCTCAAAAAGTCCAGTCATAGATTACTGTGCTTGGAGCTTGTTATTAACGGAGACGCAGAACTGTCGACTTGACATACGCTCTATTGATGACTTTAAAACGTACTTGGCAAAAGCTTGGAATGATATCCCACAAGTGACCTTTCAAAACGTCACACGAACGTGGATTTCTAGGCTAAGTGCACCGACGACATTTCGTCTTTGAAAAACTTTGTAAAAATTATTTTTTGTAACAATAAATCGTTGTTTGCCAAATTTCCCGCTTTTCTAGCGACCACCCTGTATATCCAAGGTTTTTTCGTTTTTATCTGGTCTTCAATCTTGCTCTTGTGAAACAACTGCAAGATGAGACATTTATATATTTATTTACTATTAGTCTGTAAATCTATTATATCTATAAAAGTGAAAGTGTCTGTCTGTGTGTGGCTGTATGTGTACATTTCCCTACGCAATAACTCTGTCAATGTTGAGTCTACAGACTCAAAATTTTATATATAAGGTACTGAGATTTGGGGAAATCGATGTGATCTGTTTTTGGTCAGAAATTTGGCGATTAGGGAGTCAAAGTTCAACGATTTGACCTTTGAGAACTCAACCAAACTCCTCCAACAATTTTGGGTCAAAGTTAAAAAAAAAAAATTGACATCTGCAGTCACTTCAAAATTACGCAGACAATTTCTGGTCTAAATATTTGAAATTTTACATAAAGGGTATTCAGAGATAGGGCAAGCTTTTTCATCGGTTTGTGTTGAAAATTTTTAGTTACCAATATATAAATGTATGCATGTATGTATGTATGTATGTATGTATGTATGTATGTATGTTTGCATGCCTGCCTAAAACTTTCAATAGAGGCGACGGATTTTACCAAGATTAGTATCGTTTTAAAGTTCTACCTTTCATACGACAAATATCGAAAAACATTAATATCTTCCTCTTCAACTAAGCACTTTTCAAGAGGGAGGGGTCACTTTTTTCGCCGATATTTTTTAATTTCTCCTCTCCTTTAGATTGTGTAGCCGTAATTTTTTTTAAAAGAATGTCTCTTCCGGTTTGGCGGTGGTCGTAACAGCACAGACGTTAGGATTTTACCCCGTTCTTTTCCTCCTTCGCAATACGGGTTCGAGACTGCCTACCTACTACCACATTTTTTTTTTGCTTTTTTTTTTTTGTTCAACAGACACATCCAAACACCCAGGAAATACCGGGCTGAAATGCAAGTAAATATATAAATTACTCATCTCAAAAGGATTTCAATAATAAAAATAACTCACCTCTATCCTTACAAAGTTCACGAAAGTTCGACTCAAGTGAGCAATAGTGTCTCATCTTAAACCTACTGTTGCCATATCTCCATCTAAACATGCATCTACTCATAAAAAGGGCGTTAAGGCCATTATTTGTTTTCTTTATATTATTTTTACTACTTTGGTGTGACGTCTTTAGTTTAAGATTTGCGTCACGTCTTAAAACATGAATTCAAACGTAAGTGATAATCTTCATATGTATAAAAGTGAGAATGCGTGTGCGAGAACAATTCTCAACCTGTATACTCAACGGATCTTGTATTTATAGACTTGAAATTTGATATATAAAATATTCAGACATGTTGAAAACTTTTAATCCGTTTCCATCCGGAAAAAAAAGGTCTGCTAAGGAGTCAAAATTGAAAAATTGGAACGTAAAGGCCGTCTTATTTTTTTTTATGTTTGTCAACTGTTTCACGACTACACATGCGCTAATCATTCACATTATTTTAAGAATAAGAAGGCTTGAAACCACTTATCAGAGATCATGTTGAGTTGGGCTAATGACCATCGTACTTTATTCATTTACGTTAGGTTTTCGTTTCGATCTCAGCTCGAATAGTTTTTTAAAGTGAACTGTTTAGAAAAAATATATTATTTTCGTATGCACGTTTCAGTTTCCTTCCGTTTTTTTTACGTCATTGTTTAAAGGAATGTGATATTACGTTTTATACCGGGAAACGCCCGGTACATCTAGTAATAAATAAATTCATCGGTAAACATTATTATTAGCGTTAGAAACTCTTTTAACAAACCCGAAATTGATTTTGGTTTAAATATGTATTGATACCAAAAACAAATGCATATTAAATTTAAATTTAAATTTAATATATTTTTTCCAGCTATTTTACAGACTTTTGCATCTAAACTATCTGAATCTGAACTAGATTTTACATTTTTCACTGATTACTGGAGATGATCTTGCTAATTAGCAAATGACAACAATATTCCTTATCTTTTTAAAGGTAACAACGAATACGCAATGAAGTACAGACCAGTAGCCTCACCTCTACAAGATGGAAGTATAAAATTATCGCCCTAGAAAGAGGACATAATTCCATTCTCGTTTAATGAAAACCTGTGTTCTTTTTTTTTTTTTTTTTTTTTTTGCATACCATTTTACTAGTTGACCAGTTGTGTACAAATCCCAAGAGTAGTAGGAGTCTTCTCTCATGTTTTAATGTGACACAATGTTCAACTAGCGAGATCGTGGATGATGCTCTCTACCTATCAAAGTTATGACAACGGACCATTGCCATCACCATAAAAATGCAAATTTGGACGGTTCAACCATTGAAGGTACAATGACAGTTATGGTCTTTGTTGTGGTTTTAAGTGAGCCCATGTCATGCAACTTCACATCTTCGAAGTCAGCTATGAATTCAACACAAAAGTATACCTGGGTGTGCTGTAGAGTGTGCTGATTCCTTTGTGTAATTAGGTGGCCGCTAGCAGACCACGGGTGTGGCAGCAGGACACGGCTTCGGCCCACAAGTTCAAAGAGACCTTGGCTTGGCTTTAGAAAGAATGCTACAGCATTGTACTCTTCTCTCACTGGAACCCTTTTCCTCCGACCTGCACCCGATCGACTGCATCGTTTCTGCCATACATCATTAACATGACCTCCCGCAAAACCAAAGCCAGCCTGATAGCCACTATCCGCCGAGTATTCGCAGAGTTCCCACCGGCATTTGTGCTCCAAGTTTTCCCAGCGGCCGGGATAAAAGATTTTGACATTTCAATCGAGCAATCGACAAGATCCGATATTCGACAGATTGTTGTTCTTGTTTTCTAATGGAGGAGATTTTTGAATAACACTTCTGCATTTTTTAAAGGGTGGCGTTTGAGTAACACTGCTAGGGAACTACGTGATAACGTAATGTTATATCTTTAAATCTACGCTAACCAAGTGATTATCCTTACAAAAAACAGCGTAAATTGTTGGAGAAAACTAATGCAGTGAGTGATTAACTGACTTAAAAACAAACGATTGACTTAAAAAATTAAAAGTTCTTTTCATATGTTTAAATTATTCTGGTATAAAAAATGTGAAATAAATTGGAATATAAACTCATGTCATTTATTTGTATATGTTCAGTAGTTGCATCGACCTTCATAAATTAAAAGACTGATATAAATACAAGGTAAAATATAATACAACATACATACAATAAAAACCCATTTTGCATAAACTTACATATATGTGCGTGTCTGTATATATATATATATATATATATATATATATATATGTGTGTGTGTGTGTGTGTGTGTGTGTGTGTGTGTGTAAGCTGTCTATCCCTTTATTGCAGATTAGTAAAATATTAATATTTCACGAAATATACGTCACTAAACCAATTAAACATTTATCATCAAATGACCGCTTTAAGATTAGATTTTCCAATATTATTTTCAAATTCATGCGATATTCACGAAGTTATGATATTTTATTTTTTATCAAAAAATTTCCACTGTCCATCGCTCTATTGCAGGTCTCTAAAAATGTTGTTTTAGGGCAAAAATACAATGTTTAATTATAAAAACTTTTTTTTATTATTATTATATTTTTTGTTAAAGAATAATAAACAAAATTACACCCTAGGTGCTTAGCCTCAAATACATAAATTATTTATCGACATATACACCATTTTTTGAAATAGCTTTAAACAACCTTTTGTTCACCGTGGAAGTCAATTGTTTAATCTGAAAAGAGCTCTGGCAACATAAACTATTTTCCTTCACAGGTCATGCTTGTAAGTAAATTACTTTCCTTCCTCATAACCCCTCTTTTCAATATTGACCATAGATGTCAAATGGGGTTACGGTCCGGAAAACACGATAGCTAGGTCATGAAGGTTACTCTAACGAAGCTCACACATTAACGGAAGGCTGCAGTCTCCTTATCAGAATGGGACGGTGCATTGTCATGCATAAAAATAATCTAAAAGTGACGTGACGATGGTAGGTTGTATAGCCATGACGACAAATGATTATCTCAAAAGGACGTCTAAGCATTGTTGGTAAGCTTTACACTCTCTGACACTCGGAATATTCCAACCAACTTATCCCCAAACATTTCCGCCCAAAACATGATGCTGACACGTCCTTGTTGGCGATAAACTCTGTAAGGGCTCGGAGTTCAATTCTGGTTCCAAACTTTGGCCTATCCATCCCGACCGTTAAAAGTAGCATAGGCCTCATCCGTAAATAGAACACTTTTAATGTAATTCTATGCCCGAGTCATTCCTTTGTCCGTTATGTTGTTTAATCAATGGAGGCCTTGGAAGAGGTTTGATGTTTCTTTGCCATCTTATTCAACACATTACATCGGGCGTACCTGAATCTGGGAGCAATTTAAGCTCTTGATAAAATAGAAGCACTTGTACTGTTTGGGTTTTGGTTGACTTCTCTACGAATTTTCATAGGTTTCTCCTAGTGCCCTTGTCCTGTCTGGATTTGGTGTTGGTTTGTTTGTTTGTGGTTCGAGATTGCGCAACTTTTACCACACAGTTACACGCTTATTTTCCCTTTACTGTGGATATCCGTTGTCTTTTGAGACTGAACGTAGGCATACTAACGTTACAAACAAGATATACAGGTATATAGAAAAATGCAAAAAGCTCGACACAAGATAAGATAGCACAGTAAAAAGATAAGAGGGGCAATGAGGGTTAGTAATGTAGACCACGCAATCTGCTGATGAGGACAAATAGAAGGTAAAGCGTATCATTGTCAAACGAGCAATACACTATTTGATAAGGAAACTATAACGAAACTTTTGTGATAAGGAATTTGTTTAACAAAAATATGCAATTCGTTTTAAGGTAATGAACGCCAAGTAAAAGAGGGTTAGAGAGAAGAGAGGGTTAAAATATAGAGTGAAAAATTTAAAAAAAAAGGGAGAGAGAAACAAAATGTTAGCGAGGTGTTAAGAGAAAAAAGGACGAGGGAGAGAAAGAGGGAGAATAAGAGAAGAGCTAAAGAGAACGAGAGATGGAGAAATATATAAGAGAGAAAGATAAAGCTAAGAAGATATACTTGTTTGTTAGCTGCTTACGAAGCTCACCTAGACGTAATTCTGTCGAGAGAAATCAGAATTGATTGCTCGACTATTTTGATTTTAATCACATAATTTAAATGAAAGTGATTTTCAATCAGTTTGTTGTTTTAAGTTTGCTTCGTCAATACGAGACAATAAACGATCATCCTGGCAAAGTGGCCCGCCTCATAAAGCAAACGTTACAAACAAAACGGAGACGAGAGAGAGAGAGAGAGAGAGAGAGAGAGAGAGAGAGAGAGAAAAAAATAAAAAAGAAACCATTTTGGATTTTTCGTTAATCATTTCACTCCTATTTTCGCACAACTTTTAAGTTGAGTCTTTATTGATTCTTATATTTTATTTGTATTTGTATACGTGTAGGAATACAAAATGCTGTTCAAAAAATTATGATGCGAAAACTGAATAGTCACTCGAAAATTTTATATTTTTAGAAAAATATTATTTTGTATTCCACACGTCCGCAAATAAGAAATACATAGAGAAAAGACGTAAATATTTATATATTTTTCTCATTCATATATATATATATATATATATATATATATATATATATATATATATATATATATATATATATTTGAAACTCCATGGAATAAGGGGCTTTTTCATTTTTTGTATCTTTTCTCAGATAATAAATTGTTATAGTTTCTTATTTAAAGAGTTTATACTGAAACATTTATATATATATGTATATTATTCATGTATTTTTTCTGCGATACGTTTTGAATGAATTATTTATACAGAAGTGATTTTATTTTACCTAAATGCAAGTTGGGAATAAATTTCCCTTTTACCAATTTGGTAACCCCAAATCGGGAACGGCAGATATATTGTTGTTGAAATATAATTATACGTGTTTCGTCGTCTACGGCTCATCAAAGTGGAGGAATCTAGCTATATTCGAAATCGGACCCCCCCCATATATATATATATATATATATATATATATATATATATATATATATATATATATATAATGAGAAACGATAATAATTTATTATTCGACAAGGCAAACAAGAACTGAAAAAAATTATGAGCATATATATGATAATTTGTACAAATACCATTTTTCGCTTAGTTTCAAACTAAATAACATTTTAAATTGCGGAGGTTGAACTGAACCTTGTTTTGATTTACATCTCAAAACTACATCTTTCTATTATAAAATAAATCTTACATTCACCAGAAACGCATATAAAAAGTTTCGAGAAAAAGTTCGAATGCTAATGAATCGTGTTTTCCTTTCTCGAAACCCGGCTCTACGAGTTTCCATTCAGGGTCATTACCAATCACTTCATCAAAACAAAGCGAATTCACCCCAATCTATAAGGGTACCTTTTTCATTAGAAAAACACTAGAACCAATGGTTTCAGGCTTGATGGTTTCGTAAATATTCATCAATTTCCTTTATTTTTTAAAATTCATTTTTTAAATTTCATTTTCACTTCCAAAAAAGGCACAGTTCCACTTTCATGTAGGGGCTATTATGGGGCATAAGTTGCAGCGATACTATAACGGGAGATGAACAGACAGATGTTTGTTAACATTTCATGTGAACTTCTGCATGCCAGTACAGTTTGGAAAACAGAATCCCGGAAGGAAGTTCCAGAACCTAGCATTCGTGAGAAGAAACTATTGGAATAGAAGGCTCTCTTATATCTAGGGATCTCTACTGTGCAGGGGTTGGATTTTGTGGATTGTAAGGTTTATCGGGGGTATTTACGTTGAGGGCGTACATGTGCTTGTAGTTCGTCGGAGCATTCACCATTAAAATACTTGTAGAACAGGCAAAGAGATGCAACATTTCGTGGATGCGACAAAGGTTGAAGCTTAGATGGCAGTTCAGGACCTCTGAGTTTGGCGACTCTCTTTTGACCGCTATCTAAGAGTGAGACCCTAATAGCAGATATACCACCCCAAATGAGACAACAATACTCCATACGTGGGCGAATGGTGGCCTTGTAGAGGTACAGGATATTTTTAGGCGTAAGAAGCTTTCTAGCATGGTAGAGAGAGCTTACCTTTCTCACAGCGGCCCTGGTAATTGTTGTGGGGGCACCCACTCATTTACATATGTGGATAATATTACACATAAATAACAACACTCGGTTAGTCTGAGTGTGTGTTAACCAGAAGCTACTGAAGGCCAAGCCGAGAGCAGATATGTTCTCCAGCTAAGACTCTCTTGCCTGACAACCATTATGTAAATATACTGTAAATATACTTTTCCTAATACATTTCTTATTGATCTACCTTTGTTTGTTGAGTCTTCATTTGTATTGCCTTATACATTATTTGCAAACATAACAGTAATGCTCTCAATGTAACTGTTCTAACTTATGTTCCCTGTGAACGTTAGGCCGAGGTGTTTAAAAGGAGTAGTTTCAGGCAATGTATATTTAGCCATTGCTATCGGTGGTTGAGAAGGAAATATACACATATGTAAACTTTTAAAAAAAGTTAAGTAACCTGGATTTTTACAATTCTTTTTATTGTTTCGCGATCTGTTTTATATGTTCGTATTGGTTTAGGGTTAATCATGTGTAAAATTGCGTCTTACTCATGTGTTTTATTACTCGATTCGACATAAAAGACTGATGAGTACATGCAAATATTAGAAGGTTATAATGTTCATTCTAACACCCAAACATGAGAATTCTTTAAAATAAAACACAGAAAAAACAAACAACTTTTCTTTATAAAATAAAGTCAATCAATTCAGAATTCTTTAAAACGAGCTCTTTAATGTCCGCGGTGTTTTTTTTTTTTATTTCCAACGCAAATGAGAGTTTTTTCAAATTCTTTAAACTACGAGGGCAATTTCAAAAGTAAAGTCGTCTATTTTGTAAACTCCAAAATTTGAAGAGCTACGAAGATGGCATAGGTACGTTTAAAACGAGCAACCTTTTGTGCTACAGAAAAGGCATTACCATTCTTAATTCACTTTTGCCAGCGATGAACGTTGGCTGTATATGGGAGTCAGGAGCGTGCTTTGTCATATTCGGGGCGTTCAAAAATACTACTCTCTTTTTTTTAACTCCAAAAGTTGAAGAACTACGAATACGGAAGTGGTACCATAAAAAACGGTGATCTCATGTGTCGCAGAATTAATTCTTCCAAATATCACCACCATTCTCACTGTATTTTTGCTAGGAATTAAATGACTCATATATGCTTCTGATGCACATCTATGACAGGAGTTGCTTCTTTAGATATTTAGAATCAAGGAAGTGAAACTTTTAGGTCACGAATGCATATGTTCTGTCATCATAACAGGACAATTTTCAATCCCCTCTGATCAATTTGGGGGAATAAAAATAGGATGTATTACATTTTGAATGCCTCTGTATCAAACGTTCAATCTTTAAAATATGTATGAAAATAAGTAACCGTTCTCTATATTCGGTTTATTCATACAACTGTTCTCACCTTGATCGTTTCTGCAACGACCCGTGTCATTACTTGGTAAAAATCAGTTGTAATTGGTTGAAGGTTCAATACTTTTTGCGAACGATACGAAGAATATGATTGAAAATTTATTGAGGCTTCTACGGGGCCAGGTTTGGCGGAACGAGAACATACGACGCCCGTATATTAAATAAAGGGTTGCATTTTAAAACTTTCCGGCTTACTATAACATGGTTGCTTTTAAGTCTAATGCGAATGAATTCCTACTGAGTTGTTCATTTAGATAATCTTAACCTAACCAAGTTCCACCTAGACTGATATTTTCTAGCCATTGACCTAACACTCAACCCTTATCTTTGAATGGCGTCTCGGCTTTGATATGTGGTGACCTACGTGAAAATAGAAAAAAATCAATCGAGATTTCTTAATTTGATATAAATATTCCCAAGTTCGGTAATATATACATGAAAAAAATCGAAGGTTACATCGACGGAAATGTTGCGAAAATAAAATTCAAATTGAGAACAACGTTCAAAATAATCCGAATAATACAAACCATCCACCCGTATAAAAATAACAAAAAAACTGACATTTCTGGATTTTTGAGATAAGGATATGTTATTTGTATTAAAAGTGCAAACAATAATAATAAACTAAAACAATAAAAGTCCAATAAAAAAATAATCAAAATGCAATAATAAAAAATAATAAAAGTGCAATAATAAACAGTAATAAAATGCAATAATAAAAAATAATAAAAATGCAATAATAAAAATGTAATAACAAAAATCAAAGTGCAGTAATAAAAAATAATAAACATGCAATAAAAATAATAAACGTGCAATAATAAAAATAATAAAAGTTCAATAAAATATAATAAAAGTGCAACAATAAAAATAATACAAATTCAATAATAAAAATAATAAAAGTGCAAGAGGAAAATAATAAAATGCAATAATAAAAATAATAAAACGCAATAATAAAAAAGTATAAGAGTGCAATAACAAAAAAAATGAAAATACAAAAAAAATGCAATAATAAAAACTACTAACAATGCAATAAAAATAACAAAAGTGCAATAATAAAAAAAATAATAAAAGTGCAATAATAAAAAAGAATAAAAATGTAATAACAAAAGAATAAAAATGCAATAATAAATATGCAATAATAAAAATAATAAAAATACAATAATAAAAAAGAATAAAAATGCAATGATAAAAATAATAAAAATGCAATAATAACAAAAAATAAAAGTGAAATAAAAAATAATAAACATGCAATAAAAAAACATAACAATGCAATAATAAAAAGAATATTAGTGCAATAATAAAAACATAATAAAAGTGAAATATCCAAAAAGAGTAAAAGAGAAATAAGAAAACAATAATAAAAATGCAATAATAAAAAAATAAAAGTACAATACAAAATAAAAAAGTTGAATAATAAAAAATAATATAAATGGCATAATAAAAATAATAAAACTGCAATAATAAGAAATAATAAAAGTGCAATAAAAATAATAATAGTTACACATTAAAAAATTATAAAAGTGCAAGAATAAAATTAATACAAATTCTATAATGAAAAATAATAAAAAGGCAATAATAAAAAATAATAATGCAATAATAAAAACAAAAAAGTGCAATAAAAACAATAAAAGTACAATAAAAATCATAAACGTGCAATAATAAAAACAATAACAACTCAATAATAAAAGATAATAAAAATGAAAAAATAAAAAATAATGAAAATGCAATACTAAAAGCTAATAAAAGTGGAATAATAAAAAATAAAATTGCAATATTAAAAAACAATAAAATTTCAATAATAATAAAAAATAGTGCAATAATAAAAATATTAAAAGTACAATAAAAAAAATAACAAAATACAATAATAAACCATGATAAAAGTGCAATAATAAAACAAGAGGTTCTATAATAAAATAATAAAAGGTCAATAATAAAAAACAATAAAATGCAATGATAAAAAAATAAAAATGCACTAATAAAAACAATAAAGTGCAATAATAAAAATAATGAAAAGGCAATAATACAAATAATAAAAATGCAATAATAAAAAATAATGAAAATGCAATAAGGAAAAATTAATGCAAATGCAATAATAAAACATAATGAAAAGGAAATAATTAAAAATAATAAAAAGCAATAATAAAACAAACAATAACAGTGCAATAATAAAAAATAAGAAAAATATAATATTAAAAATAAGAAAACTGCAATAGTAAAAATAATAAAAGTGCTATAATAAAACATAATTAAAATACAATAATAAAAGAGAATAAAGATGCAACAATAAAAATAATAAAAGTGCAATAATACAAATTAATATAAGTACAATAACAAAAAATAATAAAAATGCAAAAATTAAAAATAATAAAAATGCAATAACAAAAATTATAAAAATACAATAAAATATAATAAAAATGCAATAATAAAAATAACGAAAATGCAACAATAAAAATAATAAAAGTGCAAGGATAAAAAAATAACGAAAATGCAACAATAAAAATAATAAAAGTGCAATAATAAAAAGTAATACAAATGCAATAATAAAATTAATAAATGTGCAATAATAAAAAATACTAAAAATGCAATAATAAAAAATAATAAAAATGTAATATTAAAAAATGATAAAAGTGCCAAAAATATAATAAAATGATACATTTAAACATTATAAAAGTGCAAAAATGAAAAATAATAAAAGTGAAAAAATAAAATAAAATAAAAATGCAATAATAAAATTTATAAAAATTCTATAATAAAATATAATAAAAATGCAATAATAAAACATAATGCACGTGCAATAATTAAAATAATAAGAAAATGATATTATAAGAAAAACAAGTGTAATGATAAAAATAAAAAAGCAATAACAAAAAAATAATAAAAGTGCTTTAATAAAACAATACAAGTGCAATCATAAACAAAATAAACAGGCAATAATAAACAATGATTAGATGCAATAAAAACAATAATAAACAATAATAAAAGTGCAATAAAAATTATAAAAGTGCAATAATAAAATAATAATAAAACTCCAATAATAAAAACAATAAAAATGCAATAATAAGAAATAATAAATGTGCAATAATAACACATAATAAAAGTAAAATAATAAACAATACTAAAAATGCAATAATACAAAATAATTCAGGTGCAATAATAAAAAATCATAAAAGTAAAATAATAAAACATAATACAAGTGCAATAATAAAAAATATTAAAAATGCAAAAATAAAATATGATAAAATGCAATAAAAACAATAAAAGTGACCTAATAAAAAAAATAAAAATGCAATAAAAAAGTGCAACAATAAAATAATAATAAATATCCAATAATAAAAACAATAACAAGAAATAATAAAAGTGCAATAATTAAACATAATAAAAGTGCAATAATAACAAATAACAAAATAAAATAATAAAAAATAATAAAAATGCAATAACAAAAAATAATAATATGCAATAATAAAATTTATAAAAATTCAATCATAAATTATAATAAAAATGCAATAATAAAACATAATGCACGTGCAATAATTAAAATAATCATAAAATGCAATAATAAAAAACAAGTGCAATAATAAAAATAATTAAAATGCAATAACAAAAAATAATAAAAGTTCTTTAATAAAACATAATACAAGTGCAATAATCAATATATTATTATTATATTAATAAAATACAATAATAAAAATAATAAGCATGCAAAAATATAAAAAATAAATATACAATAATGAAAAATAATAAAATACAAAAACAAAATAAAATAAAAATGCAAAAATAAAAAATAATAAAAATACAATAACAAAAAATAATAGAAATGCAAAAAAATAAAATACAATATTAAAAAAATAAAATACAATAAAAAGAAATAATACATATGTAATAACAAAAAATAATAAAATACAATATGAAAAAATAATAAAATAAAATAATAAAAAAAATAAAAATGCAATAATAAAAAATAAAAAATACACTAATAAAAAATAACAAAATGCAATAATAAAAAATAATAAAAGTGCAATAATAAAAAATAATCAAATACAATAATAAAAAATAATAAAAGTGCAAAAATAAAAAATAAAAAATACAATATAAAAAAATAATAAAAGTGCAATAATAAAAAATAATAAAATACAATAATAAAATACAATAATAAAAAAATAAAAATGGAACAATAAAAAATAATAAACATGCAATTATAAAAAATAATAAAATACAATAATGAAAAATAAACAAAGTCAAAAATAAAAATAAAAAATACAATAAAAAAAATAATAAAAAGTCAAAAATAAAAAATAATAAAAATACAATAATAAAAATATTATAAGAGTGCAATAATTAACGGTAATAAAATGCAATAATAAACAATAATAAAAATGCAATAATAAAAAATGATAACAGTGCAATAATAAAAAGTAATAAAATGCAATAATAAAAAAATAATAAAAATGCAATAATAAAACATAATAAAATATAAAAACAGAAAATAATAAAAATGCAAAAAAAAAATAATAAAAATACAATAACAAAAAAATAATAAAAATGAAAAAATAAAAAATAATAACATACAATAATAAAAAATAATAAAATACAATAACAAGCAATAATAGAAAAGAAATAATAAAAAATAATAAAATACAATATAAAAAAAATAAAATACAATAATAAAATATAATAAAAATGCAATAATAAAAAATAAAAAATACAATAATAAACAATAATAAAAATACAATAATAAAAAATACTAAAAATGCAAAAATAAAAAATAATAAAATACAATAATAAAAAATAATAAAAATGAAATAATAAAAATAATAAAATACAATATAAAAAATAATAAAATACAGTAATGAAAAATAATAAATATGCAAAAATAAAAAATAATAAAATAAAATAATAAAAAACTAAAAAATGCAAATAAAAAAAAATACAATAATAAAAATTAATAAAATGCAATATTAAAAACTAATACAATACAATCATAAAAAATAAAAAAAATGAAAAAAATAAAAATAAAAAAATACAATAATTGAAAATAATAAAATACAATAATAAAAAAAGTTCAATAATAAAAAATAATAAAAGTTCAATAATAAAAAATGATAAAAGTGCAATAATTAAAAATAATAAAAATGCAATAATAAAACATAATAATAATGCAATAATAAAAAATAATAAAAATGCAATAATAAAAAATAATAAAAATGCAATAATAAAAAATAATAAAATGCAATAATAAAAAATAATAAAAGTGCAATAATGAAAAAATAATAAAATACAATAATAAAAAATAACAAACATGCAATAATAAAAAATAATAAAAAAGCAATAATAAAAAATAATAAAATGCAATAATAAACAATAATAAAAGTGCAATAATTAAAATAATAAAAATGCAATAATAAAAAATGATAAAATGCAATGATAAAAAATAATAAAAGTGCAATAATAAAAAAAATAAAAATGCAATAATAAAACATGATAAAAGTGCTATAATTACAAACAATAAAAATGCAATAATAAATAATAAATAAAATGAAATAATATAAAATAATAAAAATGCAATAATAAAAAATAATAAAAATACAATATTAAGAACAATAAAAATGCAATAATAAAAACTAATAAAATGAAATAATAAAAAACAATAAAATGCAATAATAAAAATAATAAAAATGCAATAATAAATAATGATAAAAGTGCAATAATAAGAAATAATAAAAATGTAATAATGAAAAATTATAAAAGTGCAATAATAAGAAATCATAAAAGTGTAATAATAAAAGATAATAAAAATGCAATAATGAATAATTATAAAAGTGCAAAAAAATAATAAAATACAATAATAAACAATAATAAAATACAATATTAAAAAATAATCAAATACAATAATAAAAAAAAATAAAAATTAAAAAATTAAAAAATACAATAATTAAAAAAATAAAATACAATAATAAAATATAATAACAAAGAAAAAATAAATAAGTGTGCAATACAATAATTAAAAAAATACAATAATAAAAAATAATAACAAAGCAAAAATAAAAAAGTATAAAATACAATAATTAAAAATAATAAAATACAATAATAAAAAAATTACAAAGCAGAAATAAAAAATAGTAAGGTCAATAATAAAAAGTAATAAAAATGCAATAATAACAAATAAAACATACAATAATAAAAATAATAACAAAGCAAAAATAAAAATGTATATAATACAATAATTAAAAATAATAAAATACAATAATAAAAAATAATAACAAAGAAAAAATAAAAATAATAAAATCAATAATAAAAAATTATAAAAATGCAATAATAAAAATACAATAATAAAAAGTAATTAAAATGCAAAAATAAAAAATAATAATATACAATATTAATAAATAAAAAAATCCAATAATAAAAAATAATAAAAGAAAATAATAAAAAATAATAAAATTCAATAATAAAAAATAATAAAATACATAAATAAAAAAAATAAAATACAATAATAAAAAATAATAAAAATCCAAAAATATAAAATAAAAAATACAATAATAAACAATAATAAAATACAATAATAAAAAATAATAAAAAGACAAAAATAAAAAATAATAAAAATGCAATAATAAAAATGATAAAAGTGCAATAATAAAAAATAATAAAAGTGCAATGATAAGAAATAAAAGAAATGCAATAATAAAAAATAATAAAAATGCAATAATAAAAAAATAATTAAAAAGGCAATAATAAAAAATAATAAAAATGCAATAATAAAAAATAATAAAAATGCAATAATAAGCAATAATAAATATGCAATAATAAAAAATAATTAAAATGCAATAATAATAATAATAAAAATGCAATAATAAAAAATAATAAAATTAAATAATAAAAAATTATAAAAATGCAATAATAAAAATAATATAAATGCAATAATAAAAAACGATAACAGTGCAATAATAAGAAATAATAAAAATGTAATAATAAAAAATGATAAAAGTGCAATAATAAGAAATAATTAAAGTGTAATAATAAAAAATGATAAAAGTGCAATAATAAAAAATTATAAAAGTGCAATAATAAAAATAAAAAAAATGCAATAATAAAAAATAAGAAAATTAAATAATAAAAAAATAATAAAAATGCAATAATAAAAATAATATTAATGCAATAATAAAAATGATAATAGTGCAATAATAATAAATAATTAAAATGTAATAATAAAAAATGATAAAAGTGCAATAATAAGAAATAATAAAAATGTAATAATTAAAAATAATAAAAATGTAATAATAAAAAATGATAAAAGTGCAATAATAAGAAATAATAAAAGTGTAATAATAAAAGATAATAAAACTGGAATAATAAAAATTTATAAAAGTTCCAAAAAAAATAAAATACAATAATAAAAAATATAAAAGTGCAAAAATAAAAAATAATAAAAGTTCAATGATAAAAAGTAATAAAATGCAATAACAAAAAATGATACAAATGCAATACTAAAAATAATAAAAATGCAAAAATTAAAAATTAATAAAAGTGCAATAATATAAACTAATAAAATTGCAATAATAAAAAATAATAAAAATGCAATAATAAAAAATAATAAAAATGCAATAATAAAAAATAATAAAAGTGCACAAAAAATAATAAAAATGCAATAATATAAAGTTATAAAAGTCCAGAAAAATTAATAAAAATGCAATAATAAAATATTATAAAATGCAATAAAAATAATAAAAGTGCAATAATAAAAAAATAAAAATCCAATAATAAAACATAATACAAATTCAATAATAAAAAATTATAAAAGCGCAGAAAAAATAATAAAAAAGCAATAGTAAAAAATAATAAAAGTGCAATAATAAAAAGTTATAAAAGTGTAGAAAAAATAATAAAAATGCAATAATAAAATATAATAAAATGCAATAAAATAATAAAAGTTAAATAATAAAAATGATAAAAGTTTAATAATAAAAAATAATAAAAATGAAATTATAAAGTGCAGAAAAAATAATATAAATGCAATAATAAAAAATAATAAAAATGCAATAATAAAAAACAATAAAAATGCAATTATAAGAAATAAATAAAAATGCAATAATAAAAAATAAT
Source organism: Euprymna scolopes (assembly GCF_053919585.1). Classification (NCBI taxonomy): domain Eukaryota; kingdom Metazoa; phylum Mollusca; class Cephalopoda; order Sepiida; family Sepiolidae; genus Euprymna; species Euprymna scolopes. Next base: position 165,396,964 of record NC_136482.1, on the reverse strand, counting down.
TAAATAGCATTAATAATAATAATAAAAATGCAGTAATAAAAAACAATAAAAGGGCAATAATTAAAAATAATAAAAATGCAATAATAAAAAATAAATAAAAATGCAAAAATTAAAAAATGATTAAAGTGCAATAATAAAAAATAATAAAAATGCAATAATAAAAAATAATGAAAATGCAATAATAAAAAGAAATTATAATAAAAAATAATAAAAAATAATATAGTGCACTAATAAAGAATTAAAAAGTGCAAATAACACGAGTAGTATTTTTTGTATTATTATTCATTGGACTTTTGTTCTCATCTTGAGTGTGATTTTCACAATATTTCGGTCGATGTAACCTCCGACCTTCTTCAGGGGTATGTTGTCGAACCCGTGGCGCAATGGTTAGAGTACTGGGGAAAATATGGCTGATCGAACAAGGGCATGCTACCCCCATGAAGTAAATAAAGGGTTCCATTCAAAATTCCATGGAAAATTCCGAGTTCGACAAGATACAACTGAAGAAGGTCGGAGGTTACATCGACCGAAACCTTGTGAAAATCACAGTCAAGATGAGAACAGTAGTTCGATGAATAATAATATAAAAGAGAAACACACTATTCGTTTTTTATCTGCACTTTTATTAAAGTTTGCCTTTCTATAACAGACTAAAAACCGGACCGTCAAATGTCCTTTAAAATGCCGTTGTCTGCGCCGCTCTTAAAACGCATTCTTTCTAAATATCAATCACTATCTCAAGTTTTGCAAGTAAGTAGACGAAAATTAACGTTAAAAGAATAAAATATGTGTTAAAAATTGAAGCAACGCGTATAACAAAACAACTGAATATTTTTGTAAAAAAGTGTGCGAAATAGATATACATTTCTTTTTCTTGATGTTGAACAAAATACCGCAGAGCTGCTTCCCACCTAACTATAACATGATCGTTGTCAAGTCTAACAGGTTCTTGGTAAGACCTTCCCTAAAATAAATTACCTTATCCAATTTCCGCTATCACAGACCATTACGGTAGTCATTACCCCGTATCCTTGAGTGGCTTCCCGGCATTGATAAGCGGTGACTATTTGGTAAGAGAAAGGGTTCCTATTTTTTTTAAATTTATTCATCAATGTCAAATTGATTTTGTATTCCAATTTTGTTAGAATATGTATTTTCCAGTTAAACTCTTTTTTTCGACTCTTTCTGGCAGCCATTCTTTCCTCCTGAAAAAACCTATTTCCTATTTATCCGCCAACCCGACACACGTGCCTTCTTTTCTTTTTTTTTTTCTTGTTTCCCGTTTGAAAATTCCTTCCTCCTTTCGCTTCTCCCTCTTGTCAACCCAATCGAATTTACATTTTAAACCATCTCAAAAATCACCCTTCACAGGAACCGTCATCTGACACGCAACTGAGGAAGGCCGCACTGTATACTTAACGAAAATCGGACGAATGCTAATCGGCCCCTCTACCTTACCCGCTGCCCTCCCAAACTGTGCGCGCGGCATCAGTATTATCCTGTCGCGGGTGGGAACCCCAACAATTACTGTCATGTACCATCTTCCTATCTTCGCTTGATACGGGGATCACTGGCGTCAAACACTGACTTAACAGCGGGCATAATCATGAAGATGGCGTCGTAGACAACAACCGGATTGTGTAGCGGAAACTGAAGAAGAGGCAGCCTTGTCTTTACCGAGATCGCTCTCGGTCTTCGTTGCCATATCACGATACCAAATACAAATGTAGTCTCTTGTGTAGCGAGGTATCAAAACGAAGTAGACGTTACAAGGGAATTACTATTTCGAGAGTTTATTGTTTCTTTGGTGTTCTGAACTTTTGACGTGTTGTTCATTACATTGATGATGATGACTGCCTCAACGACATCGTTGTTGTCTTTGTTTGGGGCGAGGTCGTATTTATCTTAGTGTTTATTATTTTTCTCAGTATACTATTTAATAGCCTAGATAGTATTATTATTAGTTTTATTATTATTATTATCATCCTTATCATCATTATTATTATTATTATTATTATTATTATTATTATTATTATTATTAAGAGTAGTAGTAGTAGTAGTAGTAGTAGTAGTAGTAGTAGTAGTAGTGGTTGTGGTGGTAAAAGTTTGCTCCGTTTTGATACATGCGTCTTCCAATAAAATGTTGCGCAATTCTAACTAGATAATAGTATTCAAACGTAGATTCCACGAGCAGAGATTCTTTCTCAGAAGTGCACGACTGTGGAACTCTCTTCCGTTTGCCTGTCTCCCACCTGACTACAACTTGGATGTCTTCAAGTCCAACGTAAACAAATTCCTGACAAACCTCCCCCTTAAGTAAGACACCCTATCAAATCTCCAATACTAATGATTACTACAATACTATCTAATTGATTACTGTACACGAAATAACGCTTATCCCTGAGTGGCCTCCGGGCCTTGATAAGTGGTGACCCATGTAAAAAAATAAATTAATAAATATGATGTGTAATGATTACGACTATGACTATAGAATATTCTTTTCGTTGTTTTGACTCTCTAGTATATATCCGACACAGTTAGGCACAGCTAATCAACCGAGAACCACATAACTCTGTATAAAAGCTTATAAGATATCAACGGATACACACTCGAGAGTCAAAGCAATGAAAAGAATATGCTGTTGTCAGAGCCCTAGTAACGACCTACGAATAATTACTATTGTACTCACTAGGAGTTTTCACAGAAAACATAATTTAAGATACCTCTGTGTCAACAACCTGAGGTGCTCGCCGGACTCTAACTGACAGCAAGTCTGTCCATATGTCCAGTACTCTCCACTGCCTTCGATAATCTTTGCAAATGAATTTGCGATATCGCAACAACCGTTTACTATCTATTCATCGCTAGCAACGAACATTGGTTTTCACTGGAATGTGGGTAACAATACTCCTCCTTCAGGTCCCAATCCTCTTCGCTCTCACCCAGTGGAAATATAGTTAGTGCCTACATTTCTCGGTTTTTCTATCCTCCTTGATCCTTCACGACTATTTGGTGTAGTGACAGTTGATGTTGGCACTATAATTTTTTAAAAGGAATTTGAGGTAACTTTCAATCTTCCGGTTTAAGTTTTCTTGATTCTGTTTTTTTTTTGTTTTGTTTTGTTTTACTTATGATGCATTTTTTGATACTTCCGGTTAGTATTTGTAACTCATATGTATTAGTCTCTGTATTCAAGGGTTTTTCGTGTTATTAGGTAAGTGCAAACATAATATGGTTTTCTCACATATGTTAGTTTTATATATGATTTCTGAATTAATTCAGTGATATATATATATATATATATATATATATATATATATATATATAATTATGTTATATACCATTTTGAAGCGCGTTTTTCGCTTTATCGAATCGTGTTATTCGTTACCGTTCTGAAGCTCTTCATTCATTTGTTTAAATGCTTTCCGACAGTATGAACAAAATTCAAACCCGCACGATTTTCTTGTTCCAGTTCAAACTAGGCCGAAAAGCTGCCGAGACAGCGCGTGATATAAATGATGCGTTTGGCCCAGGAACCAATAATAAATGTGTGGCACAGCGGTGGTTCAAGAAATTTCGCAATGGTGACGAGAGCATCGAAGATAAAGACGGTCACGGTCAGCTTACTGCCGTCGATAATAAACATTTGAAAGGCTTAATTGAAGCCTATCCTGGCAAAACTACACGAGAAGTTGTTGTTGAACTGGAGGTCTACCACTCATCTATCGTTCGCAAATAGAGTTCGCCATTTAAAGCAAATAGGGTTAGATGCTGGAGAAGCTCCACAAAACATCATGAAGCCAAAATTACACCCTCCTCCAAAAAGTTATGGTGACTGTTCGGTGGTCTGCGGCCGTTTTCCTCTATCACAGCTTCTTGAATCTGGGCGAAACGATAACAACGAAGAAGTACTGCCGAGAAATTGATGAAATGCACCAGAAGCTCCAACGTATATGCCCGTGATTGATCAATATGAATGGACTAAGTCCCCTCAATGACAGCGCCCGCCCGCACCTTGCTCAACTGGCCCTGAAGAGCTGGACGAATTGGGTTGCGAAATTTTGCCTCATCCGCTATATTCACTGGATCTCTCGCCCACCGATTATCACTTTTTCAAGCATCTCGAAAATTTCCTGCGCTAAAAATGCTTCAAAGGCCGAAATGATGCAGAATCAGCCTTCAATGGGTTCATCGCTTCCAGAACTCCGGACTTCTAAGCTAATGGGATAAATAAACGTATTTCTCATTGGCAAAAATGTGTCGAGTCTAATAGTTGTTATTTTAATTAATAAAGTTTATTATGAAAGGAGTTATGATCTTCCTTGATCCTGTAAGTGTTTATTAGTTTTAATGCTCGTATTTTCAGCAGTAAAACATTAAGAACAGCAGTGCAAGAGATGCAATTTAGATTTTGCTCGCGTTAGTAGATTTAGGAGATGAAGATGACTAAGTGGTTAACAGCACGGATTTATAACCTGGGTGTGTTAGGTTCGAATCCCGTTTTTTTCCCCCTGGAAGCACTCATAGTTAGAATGTTGGCAAATTTAACTTGGGTTTTCCCGTAATTGAAAGAATTTTAAACTAGAAAAATATCGGGGAAACGAAGACCATAAAAAAGAATCATCTAATTCATATGAAATTAATGAATGAATAAGTAAATTTGAAACGTATAGTTAACGCTAAGTCTAATGTCCATTATTATTATTATTAGTAGTAGTAGTATTAGTAGTATTAGTAGTAGTAGTAGTAGTAGTAGTAGTAGTAGTAGTAGTAGTACAAGTCATTATGCCTAATTACTCAGAGTCCATTGCAAGAAATGTTTTCAGAGAGACAAATCGTCCAAGATTTACAGAGCTGTTCGCCTCTTTCAATAATCTCTGCAAGTCATTTTGTGTTATCACAACAGCTGCTTACTCGTGATTTCACGTTGGCATAGGCCGTTGCTCTCCCGACGAACGTGAGTGGTTATCAGTCTTCCTAAAATTCTAGTAATCTCCTCGCCCTTATTGTAGAGGTTACGTTGGTGCTCTCTTTTCTCATCGGTCTATCCAGAATCTTGAACAAATTACGTTTATTTTCCGGAGTTGAGTGACTTGTCCGAACATGTGCGTGTGTGTGTATGGTTGTGTGTGTGTGTGTGTAGGTTTGTGTGTTTGTGTGTGTGTTTTTGTGTGTGTGTTTGTTTGTGTATGTGTGTGTTTGTTTGTGTATGTGTGTGTGTTCGTGTGTTTGTGTGTGTGTGCGCATTTGTGTGTGCGTGTGTGTTTCTTTTTCTTCGAGAGTGCAATTATTCATTGAGTTTCTGCTATCACGTCCCCTGAGCTCATTTCGTATGTTGTTTATGTTTTATTTCTAGTTTCAACATACCTGCGGTTCGTTCGGGTTTGTATTTTCTCGCGGTTCGTTCATACATTTGACTATTTTCCTTACGATTATGCTGTTTTCATAGTCGCTACACTTTCATTCTGATGTATCCCCGTGTGTTTCTTTCTTCAGGTCAGCCGGGTATTATTATTATTATTATTATTATTATTATTATTATTATTATTATTGTTGGTGTTGTTGTTGTTGTTGTTAGGGTTGTTGGTGTTCCAGTACTCTCAGCCGGTCGATGAACTTTTGAAATCATTTGAGTTATCGCAACAGCCGTTTACCATATATGCTTTGCTGGAAACGAACACTGGGATTTGGATGTAAAAAAAGAAACCTCCTCAAGATATTAGCATACTCCGCATGTCTCCAATAGGACTTTGTTAAATGTTCTCCCTCCTCGGTCTTTCCATTCTCCTAAAACCTTCACACGTATTTTGTGTGGTATCAGACAAAACTGATATCATCTTTATTATTATTTCTTTTAACTTGCAATTTCAGTTCTCGTGGGTCGGTGCGGTGTTCCTTCTACCATTTTGTTTTACTTCTGTTACCGTTTCCTTGCTGTTAGTTTTATTATTATTATTATTATTATTATTATTATTGTTATTATTATTATTCAATCATTAGGAGTAGATACACAGGTCATCATCAAAGATTACTCTTTGAGAACAACTCGAGGTATTCTATGGAACTTGACCGACAACAAGTCTTCTCAGATTTCCAGTACTCTCCATCTCTTTCGATAATCTTTGCAAAATAATTTGCGTTATCACAACAGCCAATTAGCATTGCTTTCTCGTTGGCAGCGACCATTGGCCGTCACTGAAATTCGGGTGATAATAAGCTTCCCCAATGTCCGAGCCCTCTTTGCACTCATCCAGCGCAGGTCTGGCTAGTGCTTTCTCTCCTGAGTCTTTCTATCCTCCTTGAACCACCTCACTTATTTGGCTTGGTGCCAGTTTATGGTGACATACACAAGAAATGGGGGTCCATTACAAATATACCGTTTAAGTTTTCATGATTCTATGTGATGTTTTTGGTGTTTTACTGCTGTAGCATTTTCTGTCTGTCCAGTTTGTGTCTGTAGTTTATATGTGTTTGTCTCCGCATTCAACGATTTTCCTTAATATTTTTACAGTTTTCATTATTGTTTCCCATTGTATCAACTCATCCATCACTCTGATTTCAATCTCTCCTATTCTATTTTCAAAGATTTTTCGGTATTGTTCCTAGCGTTGCTGCTGCTGCTGCCATCATCATCATCATCAGCAGCAGCAGCAGCAGCAGCAGCAGCAGCTATATATTAATAGGATAGCGTATGTGTTCTTTTGTGTGTAACGCTTACATCCGGGTCGTTTCATTGTTATGTACTTTTATATCTTGTCATAAATAATTTTACTAAGAATTCTTCATAAGTTTTGGATTCAGTTTCGACTCTAACTGATGGCACTTAAATCATCTATTTTTTATTAAGTTTTGGTTTCCGTTTCAGTTATGACTGAATGAACTCAAGTTTCAGTTATGACTGAATGAACTCAAGTTATATATATATATATATATATATATATATATATAACGACACACACACACACACACATATATATATATATATATATATATATATATATATATATATATCTTTCATAAGTTTTTATTTCGGTTTCGATTCAAGCTAATGCACCCAAGTCATATGGATATATTTTTTTATTATTCAAATCGCAACTTTATACCATAAAAATCGATAGAATATTAACTCTATAATAATATATACGAAAATTGCAAGAATTAAAATATCATATTTAAGCGTACTTTACGTCCGAGCTTTACCGGGTGTTCGTGCTAGCTTAGATAAATAATTTTTCAGTTTAAACAAAAGAGCTACAATAATATCAGAGCGTTTCCATTCATGCTGAACATCTACAGAATGCCAACATCAATATATTACATATGAATGAGTCCCCTGTGGAATTTCCACAGGCCCCACTAGTTATTAATATTATTATTAATATTATTATTATTATTATTAGTAGTAGTAGTAGTAGTAGTAGTTGTTGTTGTTGTTGTTTACCCACAGTACTCTCTCCCTCTATCAGTCACTTTGCAGATGCATTTGCATGATTGCAACAACGGCTTACCATTGATTTATACTTGGCAATGACAATTGGTTTTCAATAGAATTTGAATGACAATAAGCCAATAAGGTCCAATTCCTTTCGCATTTATCCATTCAAAGACTGGTGAGTACATTCTCTCTTCAATATTTCCATCGTATTATTATTTACTCACTAGGAGTAGTCACACAAGCCGTCATCAGAGATTGATCTTTGAAAACAACTTGTGGTGTTCCATGGAGTCTGAGTCACAACAGGTTTTCCCAGATTTCCGGTACTCTCCACTTTTTTTGATGACATTTTCAAAATAATCTGCGTTATCACCACATCCGCTTACCATTGATCTCTTCTTGGTGGTGGCCATCGATCTTCGCTTTAATTTTGGTGGCAACAAGGACTTAGTCTTCTTTGCACTCATCAAGAGGAGATCTGGTTAGTGTTTTCTTTCCTCGGTCTTTCCATCCGCCTTGCCCCTCATTATTTGGTGTAGTGCCTGTTTACGGTGACACTCACAAAAAAGAGGCGTTGTATCTTATAATTATAAAGTTTCAGTTTTTTTTTTATTATTACATTTTCACCCCAAACAAGGCACATTACCACTTTGGTGTAAGGGGCTACTATTAGGGGCAACAACTACTGGGGTACTATGTAGGGATTTGGGCAGCGAGATGTCGGTTTACGTTGCATTTGAACTTCTGCACGTCAGTACAGTTAGGGAAGCAGGGACCTGGAATGGAATTCCAAAGTCTAGCGGTTCTGGGGAAGAGTGTAGGGGTGGGATTTAGCAGCCTGTCGGGCTTGTCGAGGGTGTTCACGTCGTGGGGACACAAGTGCTTGCAGTTCGTCAGAGCATTCACCATTAAAATACTTGTAGAACAGGCAGAGGGATGCAACGTTTCGTCGATGGGACAGAGGCTGAACCCTAGATGCCAGTTCAGGCCTATCAGATTGGCGACTCTTTTTTGAACATTGTCAAGGAGCGAGAGACTAGTAGCAGATGCACCAGCCCAAATATGACAGCAATACTCCATACATGGGCGAATGTCGGCCTTATAGAGGTACAGGATATTTTCGGGTGTTAGTAGTTGTCTAGCACGGTAGAGAGAGCCCACCTTCCTTGCAGCGGTCCTGGCAATGCCTTTAATGTAATTGTTCCAACTCATGTTTCCTGCGAAGGTTAGGCCAAGGAGTTTGAAAGATGTACTCTCAGAGTCGTCGGCCATTGCTATAGGTGATAGAGAAAGTTTCTTGTAATTATTGAATGAAACTAGTTTATTCTTGGCGGCATTGAACGTAACGACCCATTTTTGTCCCCATTCCACTACAGATTGAAGGTTATCCTCTAGTGTTTCTGCCATTTCTTTAGATATGTGGTCATTTGTTTTCCTGTCATGCCTGTTATAGAGTGTGGTGTCATCAGTATATATATATATATATATATATATATATATATATATATATATATATATATATATATATATATATATATATATATATACCCATCTCGGAGGCAATTTTGTCGGGGAGGTCATTTATGACTATCAGGAAGAGTAGAGATCTAAGGATAGACCACCGGGGCACTCCCGCATTCATATCATATTGTTTCGATGTACGACCGCCGAGGACAACCTGGATTTTTCTCTTATGTTTAGTTCTTATGATTTCATGTGATATTCATTTGTGTTTTGTATCTGTAGCCGTTTCTATGTCCAGTGTGTGTGTATTTTATATGTGGCGTTAGTCTGCACATTCAAGGGTCTTAATATTTCTGCAGTTTTCATTATTAAAATTCGTTGTATCCTCTCTGCCACCCCTCTGATTCCAATCTCTCCCATTCTTTTTTCAAAGTTTTTCGGCATCGTTCCTTGTTCTCCTATTATTAGTGGTATTATCTTTACTTTCGTCATTTTCAAGATAATTGTTATTATTATTTTTATTATTATCATTATTGTATTTTTTTACTTGAGCTTCATCACTTATCAAGGCCCGAAGGCCAAACAAGGATGAGCTTTAATGTATGTAAACTCGTCGTGTAGTAATCACTCATGGTGTAAATTGGGTAGAAGTTGATTATTTATGTGAAAGGCTTAATAAGAACTTGTTTACATTGGACTTGAAAGCTACCATGTTATTATCATTATTATTAAACGCGATCCGGTTAATAAGGGCTGTTTTATAATTATCATAGCTTCTAGTAATTTAAGTATTCGTGTGCAGTTGTTAAGATATCTAATTTTTGTATTGTTAGTTAGGATATTTAATCAGAAATATATATATATATATATATATATATATATATATATATATATATCAGACACATATATATTTATATATATGTTAAACGCGATCCGGTTATGTTAAACGCGATCCGGTTAATAATATAATTATTATAGCTTCTAGTAATGTATGTATTCGTGTGCAGTTGTTAAGATATCTAATTTTATATATGGCACCCACACACCCACACACACACACCCACACACACACACACACACACACACACACACACACATATATATATATATATATGTGCGTGTGCGTGTATGTGTGTGTGTCATATATATATGTACATATATATGTATATAAATATATACATAAATAGATAAAGAGAGAAAGATGGAAATAGATAGGGAGAAAGATATAGATGAATATATATAGAGATAGATAGATAGATAGATAGATAGATAGATAGATAGATAGATAGATAGATGGATAATGTAGCCATTCATATTGACTAAGATCATCATCGTTGATAAAGATATCAAGTGAGCTCACGGCGATATTTAAAACAAGTACGACTTGTCATATAAAAATCCGATCAATACCGAACTCAACAAACCATCTCACTGACATTTACGTCCTATCTTTACTATTTTTGTTTATCATATATTTCAAACACTTACATGTAACCGAGAAATTTATGCTCCGCAGAAGGTTTTTGCTTTACGCCAAGATGAAAACTTGTAATATTATGTAGGCGTTTATCTGTATGCAGTTACGATTAAATGCCATCAGTCAAAAGCCAGTTTATCAAGTCTTACTTAATATTTCGTACAGAATGGGGTTTATTTTAAAAACACGAATGGCGCGAACCCTCCTCCGCCATCCTTACAAATCGTATAAACAAGTTCGTAAAATGGGAACTTCGAAATGGACATTGCAGATGGCAGGCCAAACGTCGGTCAACGACCAACATTTTCTTTAAACAGTATACAGTTACTTATTAACAAGCATCTCCCCTAAAAGTCACGTTAGCAAAAAGACATCAATCCGCGCAACAAACATCAGAAAACGACCTAAAACAAATGTTTTCATATATGTTGAGCAGAAAACCTTTCTTTATGCCCCCCGTTCTATGCCTATTTTTTTCAATGACTTGTTTATATTTTAAATATCATGGATTGGTTAGGTTTCCTTTATGTCCGACAAAACACAGAGTCATTATCTTTCGTTAGACTTACCAGCTATCAGACACTCCTCTCGCTCTTTCTGTGTCTTTCTCACTCTCTTTCTCTCGCTCTCTCGCTCCTTTTGTTTTCCCTCTATTTTAGGGACAAGACGGTAAAATAGTTAATATATATATATATATATATATATATATATATATATATATATATATATATATATATAATTATATAGGCGCATAAGCCTGAAGAATCCTAGAGTGGATGAAACGCGGAATATTCAGTGTAGCTTAATCGCCATATATATATATATATATATATATATATATATATATATATATATATATATATATATATATATATATATATATGTATATATTTTAATTACTAACTAGCTCTACCTACGTATTGATCACTTTTTAAGTAAACACTTAAAGTTTACGCATAAATCTATACTTTCGTATATTAATTTTATGTGATTAAATGAATAATTATATATATATGTATGTATATATGTATGTATATATATGTAGATAGATAGATGTACACTCATTATACATACACATACATACATGCATACATACATTTAAACAGACAGGTGAGATTTATATTATAGATTTACTATTGGCATATAAATTTCATCAACTCCCTTTGAGAAGCAACGACTTTAGGCCAATCCTTTTTTAAGCTAGTCATATATATATATATATATATATATATATATATATATATATATATATATATATATCATTATTACCCTAACTATTTTTAATACCTAATGTTTCATCCTCCCGCGAAATCATCAAAGCAGGAAGTCACAATTACCGTGTATCGTGAGATTCGAACCAACGAAGCTATCCCTCCCGTTATTAGCAAGGAGCAAACCACTCAGCCAACGTGAACCGCGTCGAGTATCTAGTTGAAATTAACATTTTATGTAAATACCTATATATATATATATATATATATATATATATATATATCTCGCAAAACAAAAATAAAAACAAATAACATCTACGTAAATCGCGACATATTCACCAGTCGCGCAAGATAGCCTAGTGGTGGAGGTTTCTGCTTTTTACCACCGGGTCCTGATTTCGAATCTCGCTAGATGGAGCAACTCTGATGAGTCGTAGATGACGAAACACGTGTCAGTGGATAATTATACTTTAAAAAATACATATGCCGGTCCCCATTAGGTCGTAACTAATTTGTCAAAGGGAAAATTATTCCAAACTTGCATATAGGTAAAATGTACTTTCGTATAATTAAATTTGTTCAAAATTTATCGCAAAACAAAAGCAAATAAATAACAGCTACGTAAATCGTGATATATTCACGAGTCGCACAAGATAGCCTAGTGATAGAGGTTAACGCTTCTTAACGATTACCGAACGTATGGTACATACCTTCATAGATTACAGTTAAGATATTTGTAGTGGAACGAGCTTACCTTAATCTATATTTTTGGTCGGACAGAAGCTTAGCAGCTGTAAGGTGACGGAGAAGAGCATGATTAATTATGGTCTCAAATATTTTGGTGAAAAGAGGGAAGAGGCTAATGGGGCGAATATTTAATGGGTCAGCACTTTTGCTATATATATATATATATATATATATATATATATATATATATATATAATAGGATAACAAGAGTATGAAATGAAGACACACAACTATATATAGGTAGATATAGAATCGATCATTTATTGAATAATGAAATACAGGCACAATTTGGGGGATAAAAGGGACTCTTTATGATCGAATTATAAGTATCATATGCCAACTACTAACAATGAAAAGTTCATACAAGTTGAACTCCCCCCCCCAAGAAACGGATCAGGAGAAAGTCCAATATTATATATATATTATATAATAATAACGTCCAAACTAATACCCCAAAAGAATTGTTTAAATTAGTAGAAGATTCTTTCAAGTCTCCGCACATATACAGAACGATCCTAAATAAAAACTCTATAAAATTATCCTTCTCAACTATACTTAATGTAGCACAAACTATTATAAGCACTAATAAGAAAATAGAATCAGCGCAGAAAATAATTAATAGCAACCCTAGTCTAGCCCAACCAAACTGCAATTGTAACGATCCAACTAGATGCCCACTGGAGAATGACTGAGTACACTCAGACGTCATATATTCATGTACAGTAACAGAACTCCCGCCTAATATGACAACTAATAACCTGACAGCCCAAACCTATAGTACCAGTTACACCGGAAAGAATCCACAAAAATCAGCACTATTAGATTTACACTAAGCTCTCCACCCAGTAGTATTTACGTTAAAACTTTTAAATGTACCGAAAATATAACCCAAGAAAAGCTCCCCCCGATTCAACCCAACCCACCCCAGTCATCCATACAGATATATCCCCATCCCTATCCTACCCCCTCCGACTACCAGCTAAGCGTTCCATCTAGATGCTAATTTCTACTGATAATATAACCTAGATTTGAACACAGTTGAACTAGTCCAAGATTGGGTAATTTACATCAAAAGAGCCTCCGTTGAAAAAATACATTTTTTTGCCAGCCAAATTAGGAGGAATAAGAATTCACCAGACTAAAACATCCACGGAGACCCCCCCCCCAAAAAAAAACTATTTGGAGAAATATGGGAATTTAAAGGACTGCTATAAACTATACTTCTGGATCTCTTGGAGATTAAAACTACTACATTAAGTAGTTAAGGCGATTCGATGGACCTCTACCTTGTGTTCATAAACGAGAAAGTGTGTATTCAACTTTCTAGGCCTGGCCTGTCTATATAAACATAAATTTGACGGCCTTTATAATCGAACTTCAAGAAATTTAAAGTTTTAAGGTGGACGCTTGAAACTACCGTTCCTAGTGAAGCTATCCTTTAATTGAAACCCAAGGGACTTTTGTTCACCGAACTCTTACGCTTTCCCGGCTTATTATACATATATTTTTTTCTTTTTTTTTAATACGGATATATGTATGTGTATGCGTATATGTGTGCATATATATATACATATATACATATATTCTCTATTTTACTTTATTTTATACGAGTCCACTCACCCCTCACGCCTCAACCCCATTTCCTGCTATTCTACCCCCACAACTTGTCTATATCCCTTTCTTTTACGCGCCCTAATAATTTGGTATTAACAGGATTTATATTATTATTGTTGGTAATAGTGGTGGTGATGGTGGAGGTAGTGGTAGAAGTATTGTTACTAGTGCCTTTTTTATTATCATTATTATTACTGCACTGTTTTTAACGCTATTACTATTGTTATTATTCTTATTGTTTTTATTATTATTATTATTATTATTATTATTATTATTATTATTATTATTATTATTATTATTATTATTATAATCATCATCATTATAATTGATATCATTATTATCACCCCCGTCATTGCTACCATAATTGCTACCATTATCTTCATCTTCACTGTATTTTACAGTAATTTTGAATTTAATTTTATCACAACTATCGGTAACCTTATATTTAATGTTTAATTATAATGTTTACTTTTAATTTTGCCTTTATTTTAATTTTATTTATTTTATTTTGTTTTTCTTAATATTATTGTTTTTTCATATTTAATTTTACATCTAATTAATTTACAACTTTATTATTACTACTATTATTATAATTGTCATAATTGTCATTACTATTATCTTTCGTACTATTATAATTACCCTACTATTATTTGGTATATTTTACCACTCTCATAAGTAGCTATGGTTTCCTTCCTCCCGCATTTTAACATCAATATGTATACTTAACCTTTTACATCAAGTTATACGCACTCATAGTCATTGTCACCGTAATCTCTGACCGCCCCCTTATGATCATACTCCCTATATCATGAAAGTAGAAACGTATAAATATATTGCCACATATTACTTTCAGATTTACAACCTTACATACCCCCTCAAAATTAATCAAAATTACCCACTCCATAAAAAATAGACACCCCACCAACCGTTAAAATAAATTACAACACAGCAACAATACACCCCCTATTTAACCATAATACATATACCCCTCAATCTCAATACTATGTTAAAGACCATATGTAATCTTATATATCATACTATATATAATAACCTTCTCCTTATTTATTTAGAATTCAATAAAGCTTCCCCCAACATTCTATAATTGCTCTCAATCTTTTTCATCCCTAATGAACCTTACGCTAGACGCCGCATCTCCTCCATGCTACCTAGCACCTTCTCTACTCTTCTGATGAGAAGCAATAGGCTTCGAAATGCCCTGGCATAAAGAGTCCCTTCTATCCCCTAAATTTTGCCTGTATTCCATTATTCAATAAATGATCGATTCTATATCTACCTATATACAGTATCGGCCATAATATAAGGAACGGAAAAAAATACAATTATTCATGTATATTTCAAAAATTAGTGCATGGATTTTTTCTGAAATACTCAGAATAAACAAATAGAACCAATGTGTATAAACTAGTACCAAAAAAATATGAAATTACTATTAAAGTCCATTACTCTTATTTCTTCTTCCTCGAGGTAACTTATCACTTTTTTAGCTTTATGGCAAGGGGTGTTATCTTGCATAAAAATGCTTGGCTGATTAGGTGCAAGGCGTAAGCTCTCAATGACATGTTGTCGAAGGAGCTGCTTATAAGTCTCCGCATTAACCCTACCATAGATTCGAACTAGAGGGCTAACTCCTTCCGAGGATATCATACCCCACACCATTACACTTCCCCCTCCGAATTTAAGTGTCTTTTTAACACATTTGGAGGATAATTGTTCAGCTGCTTTACGCCGTACATGCTTCTTTCCATCAGATCCAAACAAATTGAACTTGGATTCATCGCTGAAGTGAACCTTAGCCCATTGTTCATCAGTCCAGACGACATGCTCATGGGCAAACTTCAAACGGCTATTTTTGTTCTTCTTGGAGATCAAGGGTTTAGATACTGGCATGCAATCCGGCAGCTGCTAACCGTCGAGAAACAGTTTTTCTAGATATATTTTTCCCAGTCTGTTCATTAAAATCACGAGAAATTGATGTTGTGGATTTGAATCGGTCACTAAGAGCCTGCCTTACCATAATCCTATCTTCTCTTTGAGACGCTTTAGGGGGTCTGCCGGTTTTAGGGGATGCTTCTAATGTATTTTTATTCTTATATCGAGCTATCACACGATGAACAACCCTTTTTAATCTTCGAACGATATTAGAAATTGTTGAAATTGATTTCTTTTCTTTGTAATTGTCTAAAATTATTTTTTTTCTTGGAGAGACAGAGTTTTGCGAGTCGGTGACGCCATTTTTCTTTGTTGTGCTTATCAGCAGTTCCAATATTAAAAACTAGCTATTTTTATGTAAAGTTTAGTCTCTTAAAAATAAATTTTCTATTTCGTTCCTTAACTTTTGGCCAGGATAAATCCACAGATATAATTTAAAACTAAAATATTTCTCAATATTTAATCGTAATTTTCTTCTTTTTTTTTTTTGGTACTAGTTTATACACATTGGTTCTATTTGTTTATTCTGAATATTTCAGAAAATTTCATGCACAAATTTTTGAAATATACATGAATAATTGTAATTTCTTTCCGTTCCTTATATTATGGCCGATACTGTATAGTTTTGTGTCTTCATTTCATACTCTTGTTGTCCTATTCTATAAGCTCCAATAATTATTGCTGAGCTTGGCATTATCCAGATAAGTCCCCTTTTGTGGAATTCCTCTTTCTCTTTACCTTTTACATTAAACTATATATATATATATATATATATATATATCACTTTCTTCTTTTTCCGTCTTTTTTACATATATATTGAAGACCGTCATCTTTTTCATCCTTAATGACACGTGATGTGAACTCCTAGTAATCTTTTGTGATTGCTGAATCCCTGAATAATTTTCATTACGGACGAAATTTTGTATAAGCAATATCGCTTGAAGCGGACTCTAGTAACGTGTAACTGACTGACCGAAAAGTGCTCATGAATGTGTGATGACATAGTAATGTTTATGTAAAACATATGTGTCGCTCGCTCTAATCCCGTATTGAACACTCTTTAATTACTCTCGTTAATTCTTATTTAGTTGTTTTCCTTCTGGAAAATATTGACATGGAATTATATATATATATATATATATATATATATATATAGTCATCCACATACAGCACTATTTCGTTGTATCGTTGTATCACAAGTCACCAGCGCGGCTAGACACATACTTTCTCCAATCGTGGATCGAACCTACAACCACCGTGTTTACAGTCGGCAGCTCTAACCATCGGACTATGAATCAAAGCCGGTGAAGATTTATTCTCAAATTTCTATTTAATTAACATTTTCCTGTTACACAGTGCTCAAACCATCAGTTTGTTTACAAACTAATAGCGGGATTCGCTTAATTGCTGGAATACGCGTCGGGTGAAAATATATTTACAAAGTGCTCAACCCAAAGAGGGGGGGATTAATAGTCATCCACATATCACGACACATTAGTGCGGCTGGGCATACACCTTTCCCCAGTCGTGGATCAAACCTACAACCATCGTGTTCACAGTACATATATATATATATATATATATATATATATATATATATATATATAGTATTTACTGTATGATCAAAATAATTGGACTTTATTTTATAATATTATGTTTTGTGTGTGAGAAACATTAATTTCTTTACATATATAACTAAAATTTTAAATTCCAACGACTATATTCAGTCAAAAAAAAAAAAAATATGGCATATCTTTTAAATTTCTAACGGCGAAAAAGATCTCAGGCTCCATGCGATAAACGCTGTATAGATCTTGAATAGTAATGGCGTTTTTGTTTTCGTTCGGAAACTGAACAATGACCCATTTCATATTACAAACACAAAAGTATATTTTCCAATTCTGTACTGGTATTTTATTACTTAACATCCACTTTTTTCTGAGGAAGTCTTGAAATAAAGACGTAACGTTGATGAACATATGATTTTTACTCGATCCCTTCCATCTCTCCCTACATCCATATATGTCTGTGTATGTTAAATTATAGTAACACACAATATACATATGTGTGTGTGTGTAGTAAAAAATATTCATAGCAAGTAAGCTATACAGAAAAAATTGTATTCCATTAATGTTGTTAGGTAAGTATGTGTTGTAATTCGCCTTCTGTTATATATACAGTAAAACTCCTTTAATTTGAACTTCCTCTAAAGTTGGACTTCCTCTCATTCGGCCTTTTTCTAAACTTGGACTTTCTCTAAACTTGAACTGTCTCGTCATTGAAATTGTATTAGCATATTTGATGCCGAGTTGCAATAAAACTATTTACATGGTTTAATCAGATATTTCGCAGAAATGTTAATATTGCTACCATGTAATTAATGTAGATTAGCTATTAAAAATTAATTTACACTAATGTACTTTTTTTTCAGATTGCTATATTTAAAATAGTGTAAAACAACCCATCACAATGGGTCTAGAAAAAATTCTTGAAACCAAATGGTTACCGACCAACCACGCTGTTCTTTAATCACTTAATGCAAATTATGTTGAAATTTGGGTGCAACAAGATGAGGAAACTACTGATCAATACCCTGAACGCGGTAATGGTGATGAACATAGCAACAGCTCCCATTCTCTTGACCCTAATGTAAATAACCAAGAACACTCTAATGAAGCAATATCATGGGATGATGCAGAAAAGTGTATGGAAACAGTTATAAAATTTCTAGAAAAAAATCCTTATTTTAGTGACAACTATGTTTTGCAAGCAATGTCACTCCGAAGAGATATAATCATAAAGAAGTTACAGAACCAAGAAATTGTAGATATTCGTGATCGCTTACGGAATATAATGGCAGTGCCCGAGAGCTCAATCGATGAAAATAGAAACTGCAATGAGACTCGTTCAATGAATAAATTAAAAAACTGTATTTTACATAAATGAATGGTTTCTGTAGATGATAACTTAGGTAATAAATACCTAACAAATAAGAGTAGATTTAATTTATTTTCAATGTTTTTATTCCTGGTAATAATATTTAACAATTCTTCCTTGCAATATATCGTAAACTCAACTTAATATATACTTGAAGTATCATATAGCAATGAATTTCATTTACTATTTCTGAATTCTTAGAAAATTAAAGTTAACTGCAGCATATTTCTTTAGCACGAAACTTGAACAGCATCCTCTAATTTGAACGAAGCGGATGTTCAAATTATAGGAGTTATACTGTATATATATATATATATATATATATATATATATATATATATATATATATATATTAAGTAATGTGATTGATAATTTAAAATTTAAAAATCAAATCATAATTAAATTAAAAATCTGTTTCATAAAAAGGAACAACAACAAAATCAATTATCTGTACGATCGTTTCGGAAAGCAATGCTTTTTATTGTGGTAGACATCAAGTTACGGACAATAATTACATATAGTTTTTTAATAAGCAAGGTCGCCTCATCAGCAAATGTTGATGGTTTTTTATTAAATTTAAAAGACACGATCAATAAACCTAGCATTAAAGGTAAGGCAGATGTATATGAAAAAAATTGAAATAAAAGGTCTGGATTTAAAATTTATAAGAAAATTAATATGGGTTAGAGATAGAAAAGAAATAGAGTAAAATATAGATTTGAATTTAGATTATAAGTTTGCTTTAAGTATCACATTTCAAATATATACATGCTTATATATGAAAAAATAGACACACATATATACATATATAGATATACAGGTATATATATAAAAATATATAGAGAAATTTACCTTTTAATTTTTCGCTTTTTGAAATCAGGAACTATATATATATATATATATATATATATATATATATACAGTTATACTGTCTATATATATACATATATATATATATATGTATATATATATACAGTATAATTCCTATAATTTGAACACGCATTATATATATATATATATATATATATATATATGTATAATGTGTGTGTGCGTGTGTGTGTGCTATACTGTAAATTTACTGAAACAATAGATGTCACTGGAATGTTTCGTATTGTTTATTTGCTGTTTCGCTGTGTGCATTTTGTCAAGTTGACGACAAACGAATAAACTTACTGGATGTTTGAAGCTCTAATGCCAGTGCAGAATTGTGTATAAAAAACAAACAAAAAAAAACATAATGCATGCACAAAGTATTTTAAGTATATTTAATTGTCTGAAAATATATTCCAGTTCAAATTAATATGTTCGATATGGCTGTATCTTTATACCCCAACGCCACTGCTGGGCAATAATTCCGGTGCAGGATACGTTCTAGTTGGGCAGAGTCCGAAGATGGACGTGACGCGTGTACAGTTACTTTTGTTAATATATTCTTTTCCACGTCTGTTTTAGGTTTATAAATTAAACACGTGTTACAAAGAATCTCGTTTGGCATGTTCCTCAAGATTTTCATCGCATTTCCGAATTCTTTAGATGAAGAGTGATTCTTAGTATTATTATTCAAGGGAAATAACTTTTCTTCTTTTTTTTTAGTGTGTATTCTCGCCCGTTTAGTGCTGTTTTTTTTTCTTTTTCCCCCTTTTTTCTCTCTTCTTTGTCCTTTTTTTACCACAATTCCAAACGCGCCGTTTGTAACGGTTTCAAATTCGAAGGGCTCTGATCGAATACATTCACTAGGACTTAACCGACAACTGAAAGACTTTTTTTTTTTACATAGGCATAACCCCTTATCAAGGCCCAGAGGCATCTCGATGATAAGGGTTCAAGAGTGTACAGTAGAAATTGGGAAATATAGTAACTGTTACTAATGGAGATTCGGTAAACTTATATGGAACGGCTCGTATAAAACTTGTTTACGTTAGACTTGAAGACAACCATATTGTAGTCAGCTGGAAAGCAGAAAAACGGAAGACAATTCCATAGGCCTGACTTCATGAAAAGACGGTATTTTTACTATATTTTTTCTTTTTTTTTTTTGTTGATTAAGTTTCCTTGTTGTTGTTGTTTTTTTTTTTTTTCATTAATACCCTGTTCGGCGGCTAAGTTCTCATAGCTGCCGGTGGCACCAAAACTGGCAGTCCTGTCTTGGGCTACCGAAACTGTGTTATCCATCTGGTTGACAGTTGAGGAGATGCTTTCACATGTTGTATGATAAAAATTTTCAAAAAATTGATTCTTTGGGTTACTGTTTGCATATTGAGTACTGTTTTCACAGCGTTTTAATCGATGTAACCTTGAAGACGGTCGGAGGTTACATCGACCGAAACGTTATGAAAATAACACTCTAGAGTAAACCAGTGGTCTGAAGAATCCAAATAATACGACGTTCTTTTATCATTCGATCGCTCATCCATGTTCAGAAATTCTGATTGTCCTTTCTAATACCTGTTTAAAGAATGATCCCTCTAAAATATGAATAGTAAAATTTTAAATAAACAAAAACGAAAAACAGTAGTCTCACCTCCCTCTCCCTGTTCTCCAAGTGAGAAATAAACGAGGTTGGTATCACATAAGATTATCAGGAAGGCCCTGAGACGTTGACAAGAACCGATCGGAAAATCGCTCATCACACCTCCATTGCAAAATCTCAGAAACCATGGAAATCATGACCACTAAGGTTTTAGTCTTTTGGCTTTCATTAGCGACAACTCAGTGGTAAATGGTTGTGGCAGAAACGCATAATTACATAAAAGTGTTATTAAAATAAGAAAAGAAAAAGGTAGGAAATAATTGAAGATTTACTATCCTCTTGACTCCAGGGAATACCACTAATATTATCAGCGAATGTTCACCGGGACGTCCTAAAAACAACTGCTGCTGCTGCTGATGATGATGATGATAATAATAATAATAATAATAATAATAATAGTAATAATAATAGTAGTAGTAATAATAATAAAAATAACAATAATAACAATAATAATAATAACAATAACAACAATAACAATAACAATAATAACAATAACAACAACAACAATAATAATAATGATAATGATAATAATAATAATAATAACAACAACAATAACAACAATAATAATAATAATAATAACAATAACAATAACAATAATAATAATAATAATCATAATCATCATAAAAATAATAATGATGATGATGATGATGATGATGATTATAATGATAACAACAACAACAACAATAATAATAATAATAATAATAATAATAATCATAATAATAATAATAATAACTGCACAGTCCACTACACCCAAAAGGATGATACTGACCGACTCTATATGAAAAGGAAAGCCGGAAGAAGAGGGCTGGTCTGTATAGAAGACTATGTAAATGACACAAAAAAATTAGAAAAAATACATAATGCAATACAATAAGAATAAGAATAACTACTGCACCAAGAGAAACGGAAGAAACAAAAACAAGATAGAAACAGAGACGATGAATAAGACAAAAAAAGAAAAATAGGAAGAGAAACAGCTTCATGCACGATTCCTAAGTATTTTAAAAGAAGAGACTAACGAAAACACTTTGAAATGACTACAAAAAGAAACCTTAACATGGAAAATGTATCACTAATAAGAGCTGCACAAGATATCGCAGTTAGAATAAACCACATCAAAGCAAGTGTCGATAAGATACCAGAAAACAGCAAATATAGACTCTGCGGACTAAGCGATGAAACAATAATCCACATAGCATGTGAATGCAGCAAACAAGCCCCAAACAGTATATGAAAATAGACACGATCATGTGGAGAAGGCAGTTCATTGGCAATTATGCAAACAGTTGCATCTTGAATACACAGATAATCACAAACCAGCAGCAGTGCTGGAAAATGAAAGTCACAAGATTCTATGGGGCTTGGATATAAAGACGGATAAACCCATCCAATCAAGAAGACCGGATGTCATAATAGGTACCACGAAAAAAAGCTCTGCCAGATTGTAGATTTGGCCGTCCTAGAAACCATAGAGTAACGATCAAGGAGACTGAAAAGTGGAACAAATACACGGAACTGGCTAGAGAGCTCAAATATATCTAAAGAATGAAGAAAGAAAAGATAATATCACTAATAGTAGGGTCGCTAAGAACCATACTGAAAAACTGTGAAAAATCAATGGGAGAGATTGGAATCAGAGGGATGTCAGAGAGGACACAACCAATTTCAATAATGAAAACTGCAGAAATATTAAAGAAAATCCGTTGAATGTGGAGACCACACATAAACTATACAGAAATTGGACACAGAAAGGGCTACAGAAGAAAAACACAGAAAAAATATTACATAGAATAATGAAACGGAAACCGTATCATTGGAAATTACCGCCCCTTTTTTTTCTTTCTTTGAGTGTCATCATGAACAGGCACCACACCAAATAAGTTAGGTGGATCAAGAAGTATGGAAGGACCGAAGAGAGAAAGCACTAAACAGGCTTCTTCTGGATACAAAGAAGACTAGGAGATTGAGGAGGATTTTGTCATCTAAATTCCAATGAAGACCAATAGTCGCCGCCAACAAGAAATCAATGGTAGGCGGCTGTTTCGATAACGCAAAATCTTTTGCAAAGATTATCAAAAGAGGTGGAGAGTACTGGAAATCTTGGGAGACTTGTTGTCACTCAGACTCCAGAGAACACCATAGATGTTCTCAAGGAACAATCTTTTATGATGGATTTTGTGTCTGCTCTTAATGAGTAAATAATAATAACAATAAATCCAATAGGTAAAAGTAAGAAAATATCTTGAAAGGTGTAAAATACATAAAAAAGAACATAGCCATGGCATGGATCTATTTCAAGAAGGCCCAATGCCAGAATCACAAAAGCATGCCTAAAATTGTTAAAAATATCCGACATGATTATTAATATTATTTAAAAAAAGCAATGGAAACACGGAGACTGGAACTGGCAGCGGAAGGACAATAATTGACTGAAATAAGAATACATAGAGGCATCTTCGCAGATGCTTCGTGATCACGACTTATGTTTGTAAAAGCCATGCTGTCACTCAGCTACAAACTCTCGAAATGAAACGCCGGATACAAGTTTACGGACACAGAATAAAGAACAAACCACCTCATGTATATGTATGGCCTGAATCTATTCGCAAAAACAAAAAGAAATGTACTAGAAAAGCTGATTAAAATAATCAGAGTATTCAGTCAGAAGATTGAAATAAATTTTGAAACGGAAGAGTGTGCACTACTGGAGATGGAAATAGAAAAACTAAAGACATCAGAGGGTATTGGACTTCCCAACCAAGAAAAGATGCGGGGGCTAGGTGAAGATGACGTGGGTGTTCTGGAAGCAGACACAATCAAATCTACATGAATGAAAAGAAGATTGGAAAAGAGCACATGTTCAGTCGATTCCCGCTTGCCAATTCCCTCTTTTTTAATTTTCACTCTTTAGCAGCTATTTTTACTTGCTAAAAAAACTAATTGAATCCTCAAATTTCACTTCTGGAAACTAAAAATTGACAGATATATTTGCTCGAGATGATTCTTCGAACACATACACAGAGACAAAATCATTTTTATATATAAATTTAAGCCATGTCAAACCGACAGCCGTAAATACGGGAAGTAGCGAGATAAAAAGCAAGCAGTGATTGTAGTTTACCTGTCACTATTGTATTCATTTTATTAAATTTGTAAAGGAGGTCCCGGTGGTCTGTTTCCATTCTGTTTTACGTTTTCGGCTAAAGATGGACAGTTTCAATCAAATCGAACGGCCGAGAAAACCAACAAGAATTTGATGAAGTGACAAAACTCAGTGGATTAATTCCCTGATATGTGCACACGATCGTCTTCCAATTTGAAAGACACGCAACATATATGCAATCACTTGTTTATCTGCTGCATGCACAAATTCCCTTCACACAAAAACGTATATAAAGTTCAATCTTTCTAAGTTCCACAAATGCTAATAGAATGTCAAACACACATTAGATACACTAATATTAAGTTGGTGCAAAAATAATGATCTTTGACGTTTAACTTAAATATAAAAACACGACATTATTCTTGCACTAACCTAATATATAGTTTTCAATTAAATATTGGTTTATTATATATATATATATATATATATATATATATATATATATATATATATACGCACGTTCACACCTTACAAGGCATATCGCTACTTAGACGTAAGAGGCTTTATTTGTCACTATTCCTAGCAAAGATTAACAAGATGTTTGTTTACATTACATTTAAACTTATGGATATTGTGCATCTCAGTACAGTTAGGGAAGCAGGAAGGGAATTCCAAAGTCTAGCTGTTCGAGGGAAAAATATTAGAGTAGAACATTTTCTGCATTTTCTGGCATTTAGGGGCTTTGAAAGGGTGTGATTTTGTTGCTAAGCAGGTGTGTCGGGGATATGTACGCCGAGGGAGCACAAGTGCGATGAGTTCATCAGAGAACATTTAATTAAAATACTTGTAAGACAGGAACAGAAATGCAACATTGCGGCAGCGGGACAGGTGTCGGAGTTTAGTTGACAAATTGGGGCCTATTAGATTGAATATTCTTTTTTGGACTCTATCCAAGATGGAGAGACTAGTGATAGATACACCAGCTCAGAGGTGACAACATTATTCCATGCATTAACGAATGGTGGCTTTGTAGAGGTAACAGATAGTCTCAAGTGTGAGTAGTCTTCTCGCACGATAGAGGGAGCCCATCTTCTTTCCATCAGCTCTTTGCAATGCCTTCAATATATGTGCTTCAGTTTATATTGCTCGTGAATATTAAGTCGCGGAAAGTGAAGGAAGAATTCTAAGGTAGGGTGTTATTTTTGGTTGATTTCGGTTGTTAGAGATGTTGCTTGTTATTGTTAAATGGAAATTAACTTAGTCTTAGCAACATTAAATGTTACCATCCATTTACGACCTTATTGCGCTACGGTGTTGAGATTTTTTTTTTTTTACACAGTGATCACCACTTATCAAGGCCCGGAAGCCACTCAGGGATAAGGGTTATTGCAAGTACATTACGTTAGTGTGGAGATTTTATGAAGTGTTTAATTAAGGGGCGGTTTATTAGGAATTTGTTAACATTGGACTTGAAGACATCCAAGTTGTAGTCCGGAGGGAAGCAGGCAGACGGAACAGAGTTGAGATCACTTTCTAACGATTCTGCGGTTTTCACTTCGATTCTAGCTGATGGCTCCAAGTCATTTTTTTTTTTTTGTAAACTTTTGAAATAATGTTGTTGTATTAATGAATACGAAATGCATGGATTTAAATATATTTAAACGTATTTTACGACAAATGAAAATAACAAATGCTTATTTAGAGGCTGGGATAATACAACCTTCTTTAATTTCTTGCCGTTTTTTTTTACAATCTTTTAAGACGATATTTTCTGACAACAATTACGTTTTAGTCGCAAATCTCACAGGATCGAAGACAAAATTCTATTTAAAAAGTTCATGTTTTTTAGGATATCTTGCACGACAAGGATTAGATTAAAAGCACATATTTTTTTAGAAATGCTTATTTGGACTAATGTCGAGTTCTTGCGTTTCTTTTATTTTTTAAAGTAATACGTAAATACTTTAAACGCTGTTAGTTACTCGATTTTTAGTGGGGCAGGTTGCTGAAACAATCTTTCGCATGGTGCTTGTATCACTAAATGAAAGATTCTTATGGAATATTGAGAAAACCTGCCCCACTATTTACCTTTTTTGTACAATGGAATATTTAGATACATTTTCGGCGATCATTTGTGGCTATTTCCATAGAAGTCTTATCTTTTTTATTCTGTCTCATTCGTAAGACAGTCTTATCCAAAATTTTTTGACAGATTCGTGATGGAGATGGTTCTGCTGGCTCTTGTTTCATAATGTTGAAGTTCCATCTGGAGAGTTGGATTTTGAGAGCTTTGCACTTACTGTCCGATGCTCACAATTATTGTACGATGTTGATAGTCAAATTCCAGGGGACTATACCTCCCTCTATTTTTGGAACATAAGCCTAGTCAAACACTGATTTCTGTATGCTATTTTGCACATTGTGAATTTTTTCCGCGTTTAAGTGTCTAGAGTATTTGAAGCAGTGAATGATTTTTTTCTTTTCCGCAATCGACCAATTCACTGTTTTATAATTGCGTTTTCTTGTGGCCATTGCTTGGTTTTTCCGGAGTCCAGGATCAGAATGTGTCTGGTCTGGTGGATTCTTCAGCGTAGTGTTGCTACCTGTAATAGTATCACTGGGAAAAGTTGCACTGTTATTTTCCACGTATGGCCCAGTGCGTAGCCATGAGGAGGGGACCTTTTTATCCTGGGCGTCGTCCTGCCAGTGTTTACTTTTTTAAATTTTCTTGTTCTAGCCCGTTTATGTCGTTTTGTGACCAGTCAACAATATTAAACCTGTATGTTATGAGGGCATTGCCAGTTGATTAATGACAGTTGACTTTGTTTTGTTATGAGCTAATTTTTACATTTTCACCGTGAATTGAATCGTTCTCTTGAACATTTCATACTCTCCTCTGTCCTTTTATGTCAGTATCTTCATCAAGTTGTATTTTTTTTCCATTTTAATTTTTTTTCAAGCCCTGATGGAGTATTGAATCGAACTTGAGTTTTTCAGCCATAATCGAAACAAAACCAAAAACGTATGAAGAATTCTTGATAAAAGTATTCATGATGAGAAATGGAAGTTCATAACAATTAAACGACTCGGGTGTTAGCGTGACACAGAAAATAACACACACGCTATCGTATTAATACATAGATAAATTCGTAATGGTACATTAAAGACTGTTCAAATAGATGCATCAATAAGCTGAAGACATTTGAAAGTTGTTCCCCCCTGGACTTGTTACTCTACTACTACTACTACTACTACTACTACTACTACTACTACTAATAATAATAATAATAATAATAATAATCTTGTGTACCCTACTATTCAATCCATTGATCCTTGAGAGCTGAGATAGCCTGATACTAAACTACATGTTAAGACAATGTTTTTGCATTGCCTCATAACGTTGCATCGGCGCCATATTAATAGCTTGGCACTCAAATCAGATGACTTTTTCAACCTTCGCCCTTCCTGTGATTATCGTTTTCATGTGTCCAATTTCTTCGGAGTTATTTTTGACATTTCGTGCTAGTTTTATTTTCCCGTGTTTCTTCTCATTTCACGTCTCACGCTCTGCATATTCTTGTCTCATTCGCCCCAGAACATAAAGTCTGAGAAACAGAATAAAGAACATTTTTTCCATAGAAACAAGACACAAGCTGCTCGAACAGATTCCAAAGTGTCTTTGAAACAACTATACAGTATGATGCAATCAAACGGACACGTCAAGCAGCACACGAAATGCAGACACGCATATGCCCACATAAATATGCGTCTGTATTTATGTGTATGTATGTATGTATGTATGTATGTATGTATGTATGGTTGGTTGTTGGCTGGTTGTTTTTTGTTTTACGGCATATCAACCCTTTTTGGGTAATTTAATGCCAAATCCAGTGATTTTGAAAAACACTTTTTTAATAGAGTATATTTGTTTTTGTTTTTGTTTTTTAAGTCGGTTTCTATTTAATCCATAGTTTGGGTCCTAACAGGTACTACCACTCCGGGTCCGAGTGGACCTGAGAGCAATGGCAATTAAAGGGTAGCTCCACACTCCGCAAACTGAGGCCTCATCATCGAATATAGTTTAAGGTCATATCCACGACCTATGTATGTATTTATGTATGTATGTATGTATGTATGTATGTATATGTTTATATGCATAAGTGTATAAACTAGATATAATTTTTCGTATATAAGAAATAGAAATATCGCCTTGCGTATACTATGGTATGTATTCCGAATAAATTTGAATTTGTTTTAGTTGTTTTTTGTTTGTTTGTTTTTCATATACGCTATAAACAAATGTAATACGTTGGATCCTCCGTTTATTTCGGATGAAATTTAATTACAATAAATTTGAGATGATTCATTTGAATAATAAAACGTGAGTATCAATCGCCAGTTAAATATAAAAATAGAAAGAGAAACTGTAAAATCGACCGTCTTTGTACTATATCTCTTTTTTCTCCTATATTTTTCTCGTTTCAGCTTTCTATTTAATATAAAAACATGTACACATTACGATAGAAAAAAATGCGAGCATGAAAAGTAATATGGTTAAGCTTAAACATGGAAAAGTAAAAGAATTCTTGTTAAAACAGGAAAAAAGGACAACATATTCTAGTAATAAATATAATAAATTTATACCTTAAAATATTGTAGCATTACGAATTGATTAAAAATGATTATATATATATATGCAGCATTAAGAGTTTTCTTAAATACAATTCATAACATTATATAATTAATTCTTAATGATGCAAGGTATTAAGTTATTAATTTATTACATTTTTTAATAGAATAGCTTGTCCTTTTCTATTCAAGTTTCAACAACTAGTCCTTTACTTTTCCATGTTTAAGCTTAACCATATTACTTTTCATGCTCGCATTTTTCTATGCTAATCCATTAATTTTCCAGGGTTCCAATAAATTCGTTGTTTAATTTCAGTCTTATTTTTTTTTTTGCCCCCATAAACACATATGTAAATCTGCTTTCAATAAAACTCCCCCATCTGTCTCCCTTTCATGCTTTAGTTAGTGAATTAGTACTAACAGTAGTCGCTGAAGCGACGTGGTTGCTAAGGAAACTAGTCATAAAAAGCGACGCTCACGTCCTTCCATATTTTACGATTTTGAACACTGGAACATTCATCATAACTCATGAACATAAATTAAAAAAATTTTTTTCACAATCTATAAACTGTAATAAATGTGGGAAATTTGGTCGAAAAATGAGTGAGCGATGAAGCGTTAAAGCAGTTCTTAATGACTAAAACTGCTACTTAACCATATATTCACACACGGTAGTGTTTGACTAATACTTTAAATGCGTCTCTGACCCATGACTTAATAATAAGAGCTGCTGGCTGTTAAGTAGATGAGAGGTATAAGTCTAGGTGCCAAAAAATTGTGATACAGAAAAACACATTGGGTTATATATATATATATATATATATATATATATATATATATATATATATATATATATATATTAATTCGTTTTTCTTTTGTGTGTATTGATATTCATATTAAAACGCCTCTTTTCTATTTATTTAAAATGAAAATGCAATTTTCTTATATATGGGTTGTGGAAATGCATTCACTTGCAAAAGATCTAGCTAATTTGTATATTCTTTTAAACATTCATTTTAATTAATTCCCTATTGTTTTTTTTCCGGTTTTCTTATGGGATGATTATCTAGAGTTAACAATTACGTGTAATTATATTCATGCAAATGTTCTACATGATTTATACTTGCATAATATTTGCGTAAAATCTTTACAGTGAACAAAAATTGTTTCCATATAGATTTATGTATACGTATGTATTTTTGTTTAATCTATTAGTATATCTATCTATCTATCTATCTATCTATCTATCTATCTATTAATCTATCTATAAAAGTGAAAGTGTCGATGTGTGTGTATGTCTGTCTGTGTGTGTACATTTCCATACGCAATAACTCTGTCAATTTTAAGTCTACAACCTCGAAATTTGATATACAGGGCACTGAGATTTATGAAAATCGAGGCAATTGGTTTTCGGTCATAAATTTGGCGATTAAGGGGTCAACGTTCAACGAATTGACCTTTGAAAACTCTAACAAACTCCTCCTACAAGTTTGGGTCTAAACACTTAAAATTTTAGATTCTTTGGACATGGATCTAACTAAATAACTTGATTTGAGCCCAAAACAATAACTTTGAAGGGGGCATAATAGGGGACAAAGTTTTTAAAAAATTGACAGCTTTTTTTTTTTTTGCTCAATATACACCTTCAAATACTCGGGCAACGCCGTGCTGTAATGCTAGTATATCTATAAAAATGAAAGTGTCTGTATGTCTGTGTGTCTGTGTACATATCTCTACCCAATAACTCTGTCAATGTTAAGTCTACAGACTCAAAATTTGATATACAGGTTACTGAGATGTGGGAAAATCTATGTGATCGGTTTTCGGCCAGAAATTTGGTTCTTAAAGGTCAGAGTTCAACGATTTGACCTTTGAAAACTCTACCAAACTCCTCCGACAAGTTTGGCTCTAAAAACTTTAAATTTTAGATATAGGTTCCTTGGACATGGATTTAACTTAATAAATTGATTTGAGCCCAAAACAATAAATTTGAAGGGGTCATAATAGGGATACTTTTTTTTTTAATTGGCCTCTGCGGTCTCTATCAAATTACTCAGACAATTTCTGGTCTAAACATTTGAAATTTTACATAAATGGTATTCAGAGATAGGGAAAGCTTTTTCATCGGTTTGGGTCGAAATTTTTTAGTAACCAATATATGTATGTATGTATGTATGTTTGCATGTCTGGCCAACACTTTCGACAGAGCCGACGGATTTTTTCAAGATCAGTATCGTTTTGAAGTACGACCTTTCAGACGATAAATATCGAAAAATTGGCTAAAAACATTAATATCTTCGTCTTAAAAATATTGTTGGTAATAAATGTAGCTCGCCGAGTGTTTTTTTTTTTTGTGTGAAAATTCGGCAAGGGGGGATCATATATTGAAACTCGGACGATCATCATGAAAATAACATTAGAGCAAAGACAGGCTCACAACATATCTTTTGGGGGAAAGGGGGTTACATTAAAGAGAAAAGAACATTATCTACTAGATTTTGAAGCTGGCTTTGAAATTTATCAAGGCAGGATAGAGCGCGCCGATATACGTATGTGGATGTGTGCGTGTAGGTTTATGACAATATTCAAGAGTAAGTGTTCTGATGTTCTGATTAACGCAATGCTATAAATTGGCAGTGCTTGGTAATCAGTATCTTCTTATTCATCTAACAAATAGAGATATTCATGTTTTTCTTATTATTCAAAACAAAGCGTTTTCTTTCCGAAGGGCTATTAATTTTTCTCGGGGATTAAGTTTTGAAAACTCACTAGGATTTACTTGCTCAACTAAATCGGATCTGCCGGGTTCATCACGTTTGACGCCATGTTTATGGGTTTAGTTGTCGATGAGAAAGACGAACTTGACCCACAGGACTAAGGGAGAAATGACTTGAAGCGGTTGATTAAGAACCCCATTGCCATGTGACACTGCTGACATTTTCTTTCTTTCTCTCTCTCCCTCCCTCTCTCTCCCTCTCTCTCTCTCTCTCTTTCTCTTTAACAACTCACCGAATGCAGATGAAAGTTTATAAATAATATTCGGATACTTTCATGCTCAGAAATAAGCAGAGCTTTACGTTTAAACACGCATGCGAATCTCGGCTCAAAATAAATATAAGATCAGCAATTGATTTAAGTAAAAATGTAAATAAAACAGACGTAAATTTATATATTTAATGTTATCTGTATCAATGGCCCCGTTGATTGTCAAGACACAACGGACAGCTCTTTAAGGGTAGCTGTGCGTGTACTTTTAGGGAAAACGTTGCGCAATCTTTAACCGCACTTCTTGTGAATCGGTAATGCTTTGGTAAAGTAGCAAAGAGAAGCGCAAAACTGACTGGAACCAATGTTAAATAACCGAGGAGCACAGGCAATACATGTAATTCTCAAATGGTTATACATTGTTAGTAATGACCATTCTTAGCGTTGCTTAACTTCGGAGATCTGGCTATATATATATATATATATATATATATATATATATATATATATATATATATATATATATATATAAGCGTTGTGTCCTGAAGAGGTCTCTAGTAACTGAAAACTAGAAGTCCGGAACATGCTCGTGACTGTGTAGCAACAAATTACTGCTTATGTAAAGACACAAATATATATATATATATATATATATATATATATATATATATATATATATATATATAGATTATTCATTGAACTTTTGAATAGTCAAGTCGCTGCCTGATGATATCTGTTGTTTGATTGAAACAAGTGGCTATTTGTAGCAGCGGGATCTGAGCATGTTTATATAACAATAAACAAGTATTATCAGCTCTTTTTATTGAGCACTATCTAACAACCTCGTTGAATTCATTAGTCCATTACTTTTGAATAAAAAAATCCCGAGTATATATATATATATATATAGTAATTTGTTGCTACACATTCATGGACATGATTCGGTCTTCTAGTTTTCAGTAACTAGAGACCTCTTCAGGAGACAACGCTTATATTCAAAAGCGGAATTCTTAATGAAAAATTAAAATCAACTCTCAGCAAAAGAAGTTTTTTTTTGTAAAAAGGGTCAGGGGGTGAAGTTCAGCTGTGCGGAGAACATGGTTGATTGGGAATAGATTTGTTTATATACTTACTTTTTATTTGTTTATCTACTTATTCGCCCATGTACTTATTCATTCATTTTCATGTTGGTGTTAGGGAATGGAGTCGGTGGGGTGAGTGTTTGGGGAGTAAGGTTTTAAGGCCAAAGCGTATTTAGATGTTATCTTAAACATGTATGTGGCTCGCCTGTCTTCTGCCCGCTGCCAGTCTGAGACTTATAAGAGCAAACGTATTTTTGATTTTTTTTAATTATCTGTTTTATTTTAGTATTTCTATTTCTTTCTGCGAAAAGATTAGGGTTTGCCCTGATATATTGATCATTTCTAGATGCTCTAACTAGCTGAGAGGCCCGATTTTGCTCAGGATTGAATGATTATCCACGGATAATACTAAAACTACCATATTTATTTATTTGCTTCCCCACTGAGAAAATTAGGCACAAGGCCGTTTTTTAATCTGGGGGGGCGGGGAGAGGGGGAAGGTAAAAGGATAACAGCTCCCGAGAGGTGGGAAATGGGAGTTTTATAGTGAGAGCCATTTGGTATATAGGGTTCCTCCTACATGGATCAAAAGATTGCCACAAGGACCATGGTCTTTGATTGCAGCATCTGCCGGAACAGTGTATTTATTTGCTTCCCCACTGAGCAAATAAGGCGCAAGTCCATTTTTTTTTATTTGGAGAGTGATTGGGAAATGGGGGCCAGCTCACTGGGGAGTGGGGGAGCTAGATAGTGACAATTGGCATGAAGGGTTGCCCCTACATTGACCAAGGTCTTATATGTGGGGTTGGTATTTATTTGCTCCCCCACCGAGCAAATTAGGCACAAGGCCGATTTTTAATGTGAGGCGTGAAGGGGAAATGGGGACCAGCTCCCCGGGTAGTAAGGGAACTGGATAGTGACAATTGGCATGAAGGGTTTCCTCTACATTGACGAAGGTCTTATATGTGGGGTTTGTATTTATTTGCTTCCCCACCGAGCAAATTAGGCACCAGGCCGTTTTTTTTTTAATATGGAGAGATGGGAAGAGGGAAGTGGACCAGCTCCCGATGGGTGGGAAATGGGGGCTGGATAGTGACAATTGTGTATGAAGGGTTGCGCCTACATTGATCAAGGTCTTATATGTGATGTTGCCCCCACATATGATTTTGCTTGCAATATCTGCATGAACAGGTACTGCACTTTGATCTTGGCCCGAAAGCCACAAAGGTCCTCCCGAAAGGGCGGGTTACACTACTAAATTTGTATTGGCATCGAAATCGGTGAGTCGCCCACTTTTCAATTCATTGGATTGATTGCTTGCTCTAGTTAAGGACATATCACGGTGCATCGTGAGGAAGTTTCCGATGTTTCCTTTCAGCGAATTAGTCCATAGCACATTGTAGTCTGCATTACACTATTTCTACCCTACTTTTTTTTTAACAAAATTATCCTATATGTGTATAATAACTTGAAAACATTTTAAAATGAAAAATTCAAGAATCATGGTTTAATTGTGTTTAAAACAGAAATATGCATTTCGAACGTGCTCCTGGCATATCAAATAACTTACTGTAAATATTATATGGCGGGCATTTCGGCTTGCATAGCAATATACTTCTTTAATGGACTAGATATGTAAGGCCATGTACGTTGTTAACTTTGGTAAAAATTGCCTGTTTCTTCTTTCATCGGATAATTTCAATTATCGATTATACATATTTGGCAAGGACCTTCCGATACATATTTAAGAACACTGTCAGATTAATAACGAACATTTATCCGAAATTTCATGAAAAATCGACCAAGCCGTTTCGGAAGTCGTAGCGAACTCACTTACACACAGAGACAACGTCCCTTTTATATAATAGTAGAGATTATCAACGAAATATCTGCCCTTCAACCTACGCTTTCGTATTTCACACACATCTTGCACGTCTTCTCCGCACAGAATTTCGTGTTAAATTTAAAATAAACAACAACTATCTGGTCCTGGATATGACCTTAAGCTATATCCAATGTTGAGGCTCAG
Source organism: Euprymna scolopes (assembly GCF_053919585.1). Lineage (NCBI taxonomy): Eukaryota > Metazoa > Mollusca > Cephalopoda > Sepiida > Sepiolidae > Euprymna > Euprymna scolopes. The sequence goes on along the minus strand of NC_136482.1, from coordinate 165,361,771 downwards.
TTTGTGGGCTTTGGGGAGTGTGGAACAATCTTTCAATTGCCATTGCTCTCACGTCTACTCTTACCCTGCGTGGCGGTATCTGTTAGGGGCCCAACTATGGGTTAAATAGAAACCGACTTGAATATATATATATATATATATATATATATATATATATATATATATATATATATATATATATATATATATATATATATATATATTCTATTCAAAAACCTTTCTTCAAAATAACTGTATCGGTATTAAGTAACCTTAGAAGTGTTGATATGCCGTAAAACAAAAACAACCAATCAAAAAATGCCTTTATATTGATATAGAAATTAAAAAAAAAAAGAAACGTTTTTTTATCATCCAATAATTACTATGAATTTGGGTAGTAGTCACGTTAGATTAATGATGGAGTGTTTCCTCGTGAAGGCATCACTTGTGCTTCCCCGGCATCTATGGGCACCTGTACCGCGGTGCGACGCGAATGTAAGGCAAGAAATGCGCGAAAGTTTATTGGTTACATTCTACAAGATGATGTAACCGAACAGGTCAAACTAATCTGGCCTTCTCGCACAGCGGATACTTTGTACGGGCAGCACCGGTCACCATCCCTATACCTCCTCTCTCTGCTGCAGCTCGCGGCTTTCAGCGGCGAACAGTGCCGGATTAAATCGGAATGGCGTTAAGATTATTAACGAATAAATTGAATGAGATTTATTGGATGTTTATTGATTGACTCCTCGCGTTTGTTGCCGCCATGACAGTGTGGTCTTCTTTCCGTTCCTCTCGGCGGATTAGCGTTGTAATTTCAATATCCGTCACACTGCGAGAAAAGCGACCGATTCTCCGAATGCTATTTGGTCTTTTATTCCAAATGTTCTATTTTCCGGGATTCTTTGTTTTTCGTTTTTTTTACAATTTCGTTATTTCATTTTTTTTTTCGCTGTATTTCTGTTCGACGTTTTTTTTTTTTGTTTTTATTTTTCTATTTTTAATTTAGTGGCGCTGTTCTTCTTATTTACTGTCTTTCGTTATTGCTGCTATTTAGATAATCCGTTTTTATTATTTAAACTATTAGGTCTCTGTATATGACTCGTCGTATTCTAAACATGACACCTAACTAAATCAAGAACTCATCTAGCTAACACCACCGCAAGTAAACATATAAGAAACTGAATAAATAACAATCCGTTAAACTACGCGTAAAACAATATTCCGTCCTCTGTTGTAAAACATTACATGTCAAAGCTTACTCTATATGCCAAGCTTATTCGACATTATATAGACTTAACATTATTTTATTTCTTTTAACTGATGCTGCAACTGAGTTTCAACCATTCAGTCGGCAAATATAAAATAAATAAAAAGCATATTTTGCCCTACTTCGGTATTGAGCACTCTTGTATAAACCCCGTTAGAATGCATTGGTTTCTTAACCATTCGAGCATATATATATATATATATATATATATATATATATATATATATGCGAATGGTGTGTGTGTGTGTTTGTATAATTATTTACTCAGCAAAACAATGATAGCCAATAAACTGGAAGTCCAAAATACCTGTATATTGATATACACATTAAAAAAAAAAAAAAAACGACTTCCGGCTGTCATGGCTCTTGTGAGCTGCGACGTTATTTGGCTATGTAAATAATTATATATTCTCTCACATTCTGAAAAATTCTATTACTACTTGCTCGCTAGGTAAGCATTGGTGGATGGCCTCGTCCTCGCGAGTAATAAATTCATACTTGTGAGACATCGGCTTGGTTTATAGCTGGTTGGATGACCAAGTCCCTTGTCGACACGAAGCAGGTTTATTGCACAGTCGGATTGTGTCGCGGTTTGCTGGATCTCTGTTAGTTTGTGTACGTTTTTTTTTGTGCTCAGTTGGCAGAGTGCTTGCCTCGCATGCAAGAGGCTCTGGTTTCGAATCCCGGTTCGCATATGTCTAACTGATGAGCCCAATTAAGGGCGAAACTCTAGTCTTGGACTTCCGGTTTGTTGGCTGTCATGGCTCTTGTGAGCTGCGACGTTGTGTGTCTTTGTAGATAATTATATAATCTCTCACATGCTGAAATTATATATATATGTATGTATATATATATATATATATATATATATATATATATATATATATATATATATATATATATATATATATATATATAAACTGACTCTTTTTTTCTTTGTACTTATTTGTGAATTATTTCACGACATTTTGCCTTTTGGATGATATCAAAATATCTTCCAGTAACGTGATTTCTTTGGATGTTTACGTGTTGATACTGGACTTTTATCAACTCTTCTTGAAGTTTATCATTATTGGGTATTCTATTCTTCACTCGACCATCCGTTCAAATGAAATCATTTTTCGTTTTTCACGCATTCCCTCTGCTTCACCATATTTTTTTAATTTTTTTTTTTACTTTTACTAAGTAATCTCTATGGCTTACTTGTAGGTTCATTAAATATTTTGCAAGAAAAATCCGATTCTGCATTTTGCTAACTCTATCCTCTGATGAGAAGGAAAGTATTCTTTCGAAACTCCGCGGATTAAGGGCAATCTACTTAAATTGTGCCGTCTTCTTGAAAATTAAACATGTTTTTAACTCTCCTTAAAGTGTTTTAATATTATTTTATTAATTCTCCGTCCATATATATATATATATATATATATATATATATATATATATATATATATGTATATATATATATATATATATATATATATATAATTATTTACTATAAAAATTAAATACATACATACACTTGTGTTTCTGCCTTTCAGGAATCGTCAGTGCATGGTGTCATAATTAACACCAGTTAATAGATTCGAACCCAGCGACGGAAGCCACCTCTGGCTTGATTTGCATAGACCGTATCCATTCGTCTACCATTATCCACGTGAAATAACGTTGCAATTTCAATATTTTATTTTTAAATGTCTTTTTTACGTCAGTCAGAGTGATCTAACCATTATATGATTATCTATGCATAAGAGCTAAATTGACCGACTTAATTCAATTGCAAGTGCTCAACGATAAGAAAACCCATCAAACCGAACAATCAGCGAGGTGGGCGATGGGTAAGGGTCCCAATTGAGAATCTCACTAGATTCAGCCACTCTGGTGAGTCTTAGACGACGAAACACGTGTCAGTAGATAATTATATTAAAAAAAAAACAATATGTACGCCGGGAAAATTATTGCAAACTCGCATTTAGGTAAAAATGCACTATCATAAATAATTGAATTCCTTCAAAACGTATCGCAAAAACAAAACAAATAACATATATGTATATATACCTATATAGGGGACTATTCGTGACCGGACACACACAGACGTTCAGCTTTATATTATAACACCCACACACACACACATACACACACACACACACACACACACACATATATATATATATATATATATGTTATAATATAAAGCTGAACGTCTGTGTATGTGTCTGGTCACGAATAGTCTCCTATATACTAAACTATTATAGAAAACTGATCACATATAATAATAGAAGATGTATCGAGACACAGGAATAGGTATGTTTGATCTGGCAAAATGATGATTCATTAAAATTGTGGGGTCTGCGTACGCGCCTGGTCCACAAAGTATGGAAATAAAAAAAAATTAAAATTAAAAAAAAAAAAACGTTTACAAGTGTTTTTGATATAGATGTACAGAATAATACTTTGATAAGTATGTTTTAAGTTAAATAGGGATGGTATAATAAAATTGTGGGGTCTGCGTTCGCGCCTGGCCTCCATAGAATGGAAATAGGCACAAACTTTTATAAAGACTTTTCATATCTATCTGCATAAGTATATTTTGATAATTATGTTTCAGTTTGAAGAAATATGGTATAATAAAATTATGGGGTGTTCGTTCGCGTCTGACGTCCATAGAATGGAAATATGTCACAAAGTTTAACAAGTTTTTTTTTAATATAGATCCACAGAATCTTATTAATTTCTGCTTTTATCGACACACACACACACACACACACACATATATATATATACAACTGTATAACTACTTCATTTACTCACATAAACCTAATATACGAAAGTATAGATTTATGCGTAAACTTTAAGTATTTACTAATAACGAACAAGATAAATGCAATTGTAGACACCGCACACTTTGCCCAGTCCAAAAAAAAATGCCTAACAAAAAGTGTAGTTTATCAAGCAACAATATTTGCGAAAGAAAACCCGAATAACAAGAAATATTACATAGGCTAGACTTCCTTAGATTTCGAAACCCGATACTATGACCACAAAAGTACATTAAAAAATAAATAAAAACACCGTATAAAAACAACACTAGCGAATAAATACTGGGAACTCAAAGAAAGCGGACATTCGCCGGTAGTCGAATGGAAAATAATGAGACAAGCTACCATGAGCAGACATTTATACGACCCATGTAAATTATGCCTCCATGAAAAAATTGCTATCCTGTACTTTAAAGAACCTCAAAATCTCTTAAACTGTAGACGAAAAATAGCAAACAACTGTGTTCACAAAATAAAACTTACTCTAGGATAGCGATACAAAATAGCTTTAAAACTAACAATAACAATAGAAAACAAACAAATAAATAAATTAAATAAACGTGAATATACATAACAGATCCTTTGTTCGATAAAATGCATGCCCATTGGCTGATAGGAAGGGGCGCGGTGGATACTAGAAAGCTGATTGGCTAACTAGAAATCCTCAACATATATAAAAACAAGAAGCAACCACAGAAGTCGCGCATAAGCCTGACGAATCCTATAGTGGATGAAACGCAGAATATTCAGTGTAGCTTAATCGCCATATATATATTTTTAAATTACTAACTAGCTCTACCTACGTATTTAGAACTTTTGAAGTAAATACTTAAAGTTCACGCATAAATTTATACTTTCGTATATTAGGCTTATGTGAGTAAATGAAGTAGTTATACTTAGCTCCTAAAACAGTCGAGCACTCTCAAAAGAATTTATTTCACCACATTAAAAATAGATCTGGAAAGAGTTAATTTCGAAACATCGCTAAAAAACATCCCCACACCCAGCAAGCATAGCTATATTATTAAATTACTCCAAAAAACAGATGAACTAATACGCCGAATGCGATGGCGAGCAAATTTCTTCCTTAAAAATGAAAACGTAAACAAAAAAGGATCCTATGGTTTTAAAAACCTTAAAATGCGAAAACAGTAGACCTTTTGATAAACTTTGAAAATGACATTTTAAACGTAATTAAAAACCTAGAATTCCACAATCAACCTAACAATTTCCAACGGAAACTACACAAAATCGTTAGAAACATAAACAACTCTAATAAAATCTTTGTAAAAGCAGATAAAACCAGAAACTGTTATAAAATAGATAAGCAAGAATATAACAAACTAATCACAGAAAACATTACAAAAAACTACAAAAAACTAGACACAAACGAATGCGACTACATAGATATAATAAATACTGAAAGTAAACAAATTACCGATAAACTAAAAATTAGCGATAAAGTTGGCAAATTGAAACCTAGAGAGTCATACATTCTGTTTAAAGACCACAATGGGACTTTAATAATAATCCCAGCACCCGCCTGATAAACCCAACTAAACCAGAAATAGGTAGAATTAGCAAAACTATACTTTCTAGAGTAAACAAACAAATCAAACAGGATCTAGAACTAAACCAGTGGGCAAATACTACCGAAGCAATCACCTGGTTTAAAAATATAGAAAACAAAGATAAATGTACGTTCATACAGTTTGACATCATAGACTTTTATCCCTCGATATCCGAAGAACTTTTTAACATTGCCCAAGAATTTGCCGAGGCATACACTGATATATCCTCAGAAGAAATCAACATCATTAAAAAATGTAGAAAATCAGTTCTAATAAATAACAATAACCAATGGATAAAAACTAAAATGAAAAATTCATTCGATTTGGCGATGGGTGCCAGAGACTCTGCAGAGGCATCAGATATTGTGGGATTATTCATTCTATATACCCTCACAAGCATATTCGATACTACGGATATCGGCCTATATAGAGATGACGGACTAGCTATAATAAAAAACTCCAACAGTGTCAAGGGAGAAAACTTTAAGAAAATCATACACAAAGAAATGAAAAAATTAGGCCTAAAAGCGGACGTATCAGCTAACATAAAAATAACAAACTTCCTGGACGTCACGTTAAACTTAGATAAAAAGACATATGAATCATACTTAAAAGATAACGCTACTACAATTTACGTAAACCCTAAGTCCATCCACCCACCATCAATTATAAAACACATTCCTAACTCGATCGTAAGTAGACGCAATAATAACTCAAGCGATGAAAATGCATTTAACAGGTCAACCAATATCTACGAAACATCCCTAAAAAATAGTGGATACAAAAATATCGATATCAAATATAAGCAACAAAACACCAACAACTATAATAAAATTAAAAATAGAAGAAAAAGAACTATAATTTGGTATACGGATCCATACAATCAAATGTTAAAAACAAAACTTGGCAAGAAATTTCTAGATCTAATTGAAAAACACTCTCCCGCAACCAACCCCTTACACAAAATCTTCAATAAAAATACTTTGAAGTTATCTTACAGTTGTTGCGAAACTTTAGAGATTATAACTAAAGCACATAATAACAAAATACTAAATGAAAACAATGTAAACAACAACAAAATAAACAATAAAAAAGTAGACACCATGGCAGAAATAAAACCAACACTAGCATAAATAATAATGATAATAATAATAATAATAATAATAATAATAATAATAACAACAACAATAATAACAATAATAATAATAATAATAACAAACCAACTCCGGACAAGAACAACCATACCATAAATAAAAATACTAATAACGAACAAGATAAATGCAATTGTAGACACCGCACACTTTGCCCAGTCCAAAATAAATGCCTAACAAAAAGCGTTGTTTATCAAGCAACAATATTTGCGAAAGAAAACCCGAATAACAAGAAATATTACATAGGCACGACTTCCTTAGATTTCAAAACCCGATACTATGACCATAAAAGAACATTAAAAAAAAATAAAAAATAAAAACACCGTATAAAAACAACACTAGCGAATAAATACTAGGAACTCAAAGAAAGCGGACATTCGCCGGTAGTCGAATGGAAAATAATGAGACAAGCTACCACGTGCAGACATTTATACGACCCATGTAAATTATGGCTCTATGAAAAATTTGCTATCCTGTACTTTGAAGAACCTCAAAATCTCTTAAACTGTAGACGAGAAATAGCAAACAACTGTGTTCACAAAATAAAACTTACTCTAGGATAGCGATACAAAATAGCTTTAAAACTAACAATAACAATAGAAAACAAACAAATAAATAAATTAAATAAACATCAATATACATAAACGGTCACACATATATGTATATATATATATGTATATATATGTGCATGTGTGTGTGTACACATAGGTATATTTATATATATATATATATATATATATATATATATATATATATATAAAGGAAGGAAAACGTCTACCTTAAACCACTAACCTAGTTCTAAAACAGATCCTTTGTTCGATAAAATGCATGCCCATTGGCTGGTAGGAAGGGGCGCGGTGGATACTAGAAAGCTGATTGGCTAATTAGAAATCCTCAACATATATAAAAACAAGAAGCAACCACAGAAGTCGCGCATAAGCCTGACGAATCCTATAGTGGATGAAACGCAGAATATTCAGTGTAGCTTAATCGCCATATATATTTTATAAATTACTATATATATATATATATATATATATATATATATATATATATATATATATATATATATATATTCCAGACGTGAAATCTCTGGAAAATATAAACATTTAGTGCACAAATGTCATGGCTCAAGATGTCAGGAACGTCCCCTGCATATCCATTGGCGATCATGCACTGGAGGTTGTGAATGATATCACCTATCTAGGCTCCATTATTTCCTTCTAACAGCCTCTCACTGGACGCGGTGCTAAACACCCAAACAGAGCTTGGAGTAACAACATGCTGACCATAATCACAAAGATGAGGATATATCAAGCCTGTGTCGTCAGTATATTACTCTACTGCAGTGATACGTGGACCCTCTACAAGCACCAAGAGCGCAGACTAAATATCTTCCATCTGCGCAATCTAAAAAAGATCTTAGGCATCACGTTCCGCGTCCCGACAATGACGTTCTTACCAAAACAAATCTTCCAAGCATGTTTACTCTCCTTTCCCAGAGACGTCTGTGCTGGCTAGGGCACGTCTTTCGCATGCAGGATGGCCGAACCCACAAAGACATCCTGTATGGCGAGCTCTTAGCCGGCAGTATACCAACCGGTAGACCACTCATTAGATTTAAGATGGGTTAAAAAGGCACTTAAAATCACCTAGTTCACTTTGAATCCTATATTGTATACAGTTACACCTGAAGGGTCAAAGTCAAGAAATATGTCCAACTGAACGACGAGAGAATAGATGAACAGTGGGAGGAGAAGAGAGGCAGGCGCAAAGGGACAGCATCAGCAGCAGCATCGGCAGAGCATGACAGAGGGTATCCCCGCGGGAGGTGCAACAGAATCTTCTGCTTCTGCATCGGTCTGATCAGTCACAGCAACAGTTGCCACCACTCATGACAAATTTCAGGCGCGATTCTCCACCGTCTACCTAGACGGAAGGACGCAACAACATTATATATATATATATATATATATATATATATATATATATATATATATATATATATATATATATATATATATATATATATTCCAGACGTGAATGCACTGAAAAATATATACATTAAGTGTAAGGTTGAAATATTAATATTATGAAACCTTTACGTATCATTACTTTTACTTTGTTTAAGTTACAGTACATTAAATAATAGAATAGATAATTTATATATATATACATAATATATATATATATATGTATATTTATATATTCATAAATATCTATAATATATATATTATATATATATCATTAATGCATATATATATATATAAAATAAAATAATATATATTTTTATTTCATAATATTATAAATTTATAATAAAAAATACATATATTATTATTGTATTTTTATTTAAGTTGGGCATAATTTTCAAGAAAAAATAAGTTTTGTTTACAATGTAGTCAACTACGATATATTGTAATTTTGTTGGGTAATTTTCGTTTTGTATTTCAATTTCAAGTAAGATTTATAAACCTAATAGTGTTAAATAGTTTTTCTAATCCATATTTCAAATATAAAATTCTTTATGACTTATGGATTGAATTGTCGATTTCGTCATTAAATATTAAACACGAGAGCTTTAGAAATATAGTTTGAGTATATTTTAAAAACAATGTTAACGGTGTATTCGCAACAATTTTACTCTCGTGGCATCTGTTTGTTTTTCCTCCCTGAAGTTGTTTCTTTCTGGAAAGATCTATAAATAACCTACAATTAGTGTCATGAAATCTAATCAGATCCGAATTGCCAGACAAGCTTAAGCCTCTGTCCCATCGCCACAATGTCGTATCCCTGTGTCTGTTTTGCAAGTACTTTAATAAAATATGCTCCAATGAACTCATAGATTTGTGGTTTCTCGACCCACATAACGCCGACGAACAGTTAAGAAGCAAAAGCCCACTTCTTCACTGCTGTGGTACATAGATACTGTAAAGCATTTTAATCTAATAGTTTATTTCCCTGGATTAATAGACATTGACATTCATTACCTCGTCGCTGCTTCCCTAACTGTACCAACCTGTAGAAGTTTAAACGCAATTTGAACACACGTCTTTCTGCTCAACTCTATACAGTTTCATGTTAATCCCAAATAGTAGCATTCCAAGTGGCAATATCCCTTGTTTGGGATGAAAATAAAATCACTGGATATGTTGCTAATATTAAATTAATGAATGAGGTCTTAAATTGCTTCCGGAACCGCCAGCAACATTGAGCGGTTTTTTTTTACCAATATCCAATGAAGAAAAATACAAACTCACTGAATAGCCTTGTCATTGTTGAAACCATGTTCTGTAGGCACACCGAGTATGTTTGCTGGTGTTTAATTAAGGTGGACAGAAACATCGACTTGCTTTATAACTCGCAAGAGATAAATGCATTTGCCGGCCATGTTAGATCAATACTCCATCTTTGTTTTATTATGTTTGATTGGTCCTGGTGTATCCTTCGCTTCTTAAATCTCCAGTTGTCTCCCCCTTCCCCTTGGACGTTTAATCTGAGACTTTCACAAAAGAACGGCAAAAGGATTTTCGTTTGATTATATTTTCCTTGGCTACTGAGTGAGGATTATTAAAGAAAAAAAAGCGAAGATCAAGCGACTTAACTGCGAGTGAAATGCTGAAAGTGATTTATATTCCTCGTGTCTTTGTTCGTTTCTTTATTGCAGATTTGTGATACGGCACTTTTATACTTCTCAACGGCTCGCCCTCAAAAATTACTTGCGTCCATAGACGTACTCACATGTAAGCATTGGTGTAAGAATGGATTGAAATTATCAATGCATATATCTACTAGCAAGCTTACGCGCTTTTGTGACGTAGGATATCATCACTATCATGTTAAGAATTCTGAAGCAATCGGCATTACTTCTCTACTGCTGACGCTAAAAAATAGGTGCGTGCATGGAACTCTCAGTTTTTTTTTAGTTTTTTTTTTTTTGTCAATTTTCTCATGATTTTGTTCCAACTGGCGATGGAACATCCTACCAGATGCTAGATATTGACTTGCTATCTCATACATTCAAGCTGAGTATTTTTTTATAGATTCTAACCGTTCTTTTAAGTGTTATTGTCTGTATTCCTCTTGCACTTAGTTCACTTGGTATATTTGCCAGGTAGTATTTGAAATTGGTGTTACTATTATTTTTTTTTAATTTTCTTCCTTTGACCATTGTAACGTTTTATATGGGCAGCCAACCCAGCAACCAGCATTCTTCTGCTTTTTATTGAAACCATCCGAGAGTTCTTTTTAGTATCCTCGTTGTTCCCTGAAGTGCAATTGTTTGTATCTCTTTAGCACTTGGTTCACCAGGAATATTAGTTAGGTAGGACTCCAGGCTCTTCTTATTAAGTCCTGTGGCACCTATAATAACTGGTATGATTTATATCTCCCTAAGATTCCAGCTTCTTTTCGTATCATACATGAGACCTTGATATTTGGTCTGTTTCTCCCTTTCAGCTCTGTTCAGACCTCCATCATAAGGGACACTCACTTCAACACAGGTTGTAACTCTATCTGATATATTCCATATAGTTATGTTAGTTTTGACAGCAGAATTTTCAAGGTAGGTGGCTGTAGGGATTACATGGTCGTAATGTATGGTATATAAGTCATTTCCAACTGTTCTTTCAGGTTGATGTTCCCATGATTTGCTGCTACACTGGATGTTTATTTTTTTACAAATAGTCCAGTGGAGGTACTTACATACTCCACCCTCTATTTCTTATTGGTCTGGCTGCTCGGATAATTGCTGTAATGATTGAGATTTTATTCATATCTCAGTATATATCCATGTCATACTTAAGACCTTAGTATTTCGTTATATTTTTCTTTTAGCTTTGTTTAATCCAACATCCTTGGGGACAAAATTACTTTTTTTCTCCTTCGTGTGCAATATCACTATGTCAGGTTTAATTGTTCCATTTTCCTGGTCCGTAACTGTAGGAATTGCATAGCCGTTGTGGATGATCTACGACTTATTCGCAACTATTTTTATTGTGATAGCAGCCCTAGATTTGCTGTTGCACACGATATACTCAGATCTCTGTAATGTCATTAATACGAAATAGAAATGATCACTGCATATATCTACTAGCATATTTACACGTGCTTGCGATGCCGGATGCCATCTTTTATGTTAGGAATTCTGAAGCAATAAATTATGCTCGGAAGTAATAAAAACTGGAGATGTCTGAGTCTATAAGAGGCATCCATGCTACAGCCATTTCTTTTAGGCTATATAGCATATAAAGTACAGCTGTCGATACTTATGTGTATTTGTATGTCCAACTAAATGTTTTAAAAATTACAGGACGAATCACCACAAAGTTTGGTTTGTATTGGGTGATGTTGCTCTGAGTGTATAATATGCAAATTTTAGAAAATATAATTTTCGGAGTATAAAATGGGTAGGGATTTGTAAGGAAGCTGTTTAGGAGATGAATGAAAACACTGGGGAGAGCGAATAAGAGAGATATAAAGAGAGAGAGGGGGGAGGAGCATATTGTCAAACATAGTATCATCTATTTTGATTGTATAGTCTCGGGCAAAAGAAAGTACCCTTGCTTATATGTAATTAAATAAATTCAGAAAACTGCATCTGAAGAATGCAGCAGTGCACATTGTCTGTAATAGTAGTACATCCTCGATGGTTCAGAGTCTCTAATATCAAACCATTTGTCTGCCATAGCCCTTTTCATAAGGCTATATCTCTCTGTTAGTGTATATATATGTATGTATATATATATATATATATATTTACATATATATATATATATATGCATATAAATATATATAGGTATGTATGTAAATGTTATTTGTTTTTGTTTTACGATACTTTTTCAATTAATTATTTACACGAAAGTGCATTTTTACCTAAATGCGAGTTGGAAATAATTTTCCCTTTGACAAATTTGGTACACCTAAGTGGGGAGCGGCATATGTAGTGGATAATTATATTTTTCAAATAATATATATATATATATATATATATATATATATATATATATATATATATATACTAGCAGAAGTGCCCGTCGTTGACTGGGTTCAAAAACAGCCTACAGAAAATGGACTGTGATTGATGAAAGTATGATAGGTTATGAAAAGCAGTGGGTTGTAAAGAGATAGGTTTTGATACTCAAAAATTTTACCCTAAGCAAAATATGATGAAAGTAAAGATAATTTTCGCGAAAAAATATTTTTTATATCAACTTTGTTTCGATTCGTAGCCAAGAATGGCCAGCAAAATGATGTTTCCTTACAAAGAGAAAATGTTATATATATAATAATATAAATATACAAGAAATAAATGTTACCATAGTCAATGAAAGTTACTTTTATGGTAGAAAAGTTCATTAGTTTCTATTTTTTAGTAGTTTGCAAATAATTTTTTTTTTAATTCACGAACCGGTTTAAAAAAAAACCAAAATGGCAGCGACTTTGAAATTGAGAGCCCCGTTTTCAATCTGAAGGAGAGGCACCTGAGCATTCTGTGTTTACAATTTAAGAGAGTTCCGTCAACGTAAGGAATATTTATAAACATATTTTAATGTTTTCCGTTGTTTTGTGCTTGAGGAATATTCGATTATGGCATGTGTAGTTTATATAGAATTTAATTTAAGTAGTTATCGCCTCAAATTTCGTTTTAATTTCGGTTCACTGAAATTATTTAAAGTAAAGAGCATTAAAAACTATTACAAAACAAAAAAAAACATGAACTGAACTTTTATTGACTATGGTAACATTTATTTCTTGTATGTTTATTTTTTCGGGTAGTCGTTTGTTGGTTTTTCTGCTAAACACTCTTACTAAATAATATCGATGAAATATCGAAAAAAAAAAGAAACTAAAACAGTTTTGAAAAATAATGAAGCTTTACTTACTTTAGTAAAATAATTCGAAACATCAAAATGGGATATTAAAAAAAGTAAACACGTAATTACTTTAGTTTTTTAAGCAAAGAACCGATATACATATGAATAAGAAAAAATGGCGCCCTTTTCAAGCAGAACAGCTTCGTTTCAGTTTTACAGTATTGAACGGTGTAGTATTGTGCCGTCGGATTCAGGGGTGTACTATTGTAATGTAAAGAACACGCTGAAAGGGTTGTAATCAACTAAATTCCTTCTAGTGCACTGACAAAAAAAGCTTAAACAGATATATAAATAAAAAGGTTATGTAAATGTTTTTAAAAAGACACGTAATCACGTGATCAGGATTTTATCCTTCTTTTGGCACGATAAGAAGTAACGTTCTTATTTTTTATTATTCATCTATTTATCCATTTTCGAAAGAGTGCCACGTGCAAGTGAAGAAGGAAAAAAACAGAGTTATGCAAAATTTGTCGAGAATTGTCTAAAGTCCCGACATTTTTTTTTACTTTCACTTTAATAAGAACGTGCATTTATGAGGTGAATGTATTCGACACAATATGATTCAACTAAAAAAATAAATAAAAGCTAACGTGAATTAAGCTTAAAGTTAAGTGTTATTGTGGACCCTCATCCCTTTTAAAAAACTGTTGCGACATATTTACATTCTATGGAGGTCAGGCACGAACGGACACCCAATATGTTTTATTATACCATATTCTTCAAACTGAAACATAATTATCAAAGTATACTTAAGCAAATAGATACGAAAAGTCTTTGTTAAAGTTTGTGCTATATTTCCATGGGGTACAGGCGCGAATGCAGACCCCACAATTTTATTATACCATCCCTATTTACGTTGAAACATACTTATCAAAGTATTCTCATGTACATCTATATCAAAAACCCTTGTAAACGTTTTTTTTCCATTCTTTTCTTTCCACACTTTGGGGGCCAGGCATGAACGCAGACCCCACAATTTTTATAAACCACTGTTCTGCCAGATCAAACATATCCATTCCTGATCCTCGATACATCTTCTATCCTTATATGTAATCAGTTTTTTTTTAAAATAGTCAACCATATAGAAGCCTGTTCGTTATGAGACACACACACACACACACAGACGTTCAGCTTTATATATATATATATATATATATATATATATATATATATATGTGTGTGTGTGTGTGTGTGTGTGTGTGTGTGTGTATGTGTGTTTATCTCTATATATATATGCATATATATACATATGAGTGTATGGTGGTGGTGGTCGTCGTCGTGTGTGTGTATGTGTGTGTGTGTGTGTGTGTGTGTGTGTGTGTGTGTGTGCAAAATGGGGGAAGAGTTATTTTATGCTGGTCTGAAAAATAGATTATCATTTGAGGCCTAAGGCGAAGTGGTTATTATCCGCAGTTTGAAGAATTTTCTGTCTCGTTCAGTATAGAAAAAGGTACTAATTTGACCTCTCAAAATAAAACACGAATTACTTGTTTTTAACTTAGGTAGTGATTTTGTTTGGAATAAATTGTTTCTCTTTCAACCGTATCCGAAACTACATACGTAGTTGATACAACGGTTAATGTCGAAGTCAGGTATCGAATTCGAAATAAGGCAACGCACAGGTGTTGACAGACTTTTCAGTGAAGGTGTAAAAACATAACTTTACCGCAACTGAACTAGCAATACTAATCACGAGAGAAGTGCGGATTGTTATTGCGCCAGATTTGCTTCATTATGAAATCTTGTCGCTTGTATACTGACCGGGATTATCTTGTGATTGAAATTGAACTTCTCATATTGGAGAAAAGAAGACGAGAGAGGACGCAAACAGAAAAAGAGGTTAATAAAGCCATATGTTGAGTGTTTAAACACAATGTTTCAAAATAATAGCATAAAAAAGAGTTGAGGTTTTAATGTAAATTAAAAAAAAAAAGGAAGTATGGAATTTAGAAAAAATTGAATTCATGCAAGTGTAAATAAAACATGCCCTCGTGGGATTCAGAATAAATTGTGTCTTATTGATAGAAATCTTCACCGCATAAAAATGTTTAACGGTGAGCTTTCAGGGGAGCCAACTTGCTCGTTGTAATGTTGAAGCAAAGCTCGCTCCAAGCAAATAGGAATTATGTGACTCGAATAAATAATAAAGCCGGGCAATGATGACGATGATAACGACGGGGATTGAAATATCGATGAGATTCTGATCTGAATAGGCCGCGTCGATTCGGAAGAATGCAACCCGTAATCAGTTTGCGGATTATAGCGATTATACGCAACGTAAAATAAAATAAAATAAAATACAAACATGGCTTTTATTAACCCCTTTATTTCTTGATATTGCATGCATTGACTGCATGAATATGGAATTACCTCCCCTTGAGAGCAGGTTTTACGTCAAGCAAAATGTGTCGGCCCTCCTAAAAAGGCGCACACAAAACAAGGTATATGCTTTGATTTTGAACTTAGACGTTTTGATAAGTTATAAAATCTCTTCAAATGCAAACGAATATGTTATGCCATCCACAAAACCGTATTCAGAGTGACGTCCGCATTTGTGTTTTTATCTATATACAGTAACTCCTCGCTATTTACACGAGCTTGCGATGTCGGATGCCATCATTTATGTTTGAAATTCTAAAGCAATAAATTCTGCCCAGGAAGTAATAAAAAAAAGAACTAACTGGAGATGCCTGAGCCTGTAACAGACACTCAAAAATTCAAGATGAAATACCACAAAGTTCGGATTGTATTGAGTGGCGTTGCTCTGGCTGTATAAAATGTACACTTCCTCGCCCTCGGAACCGCCATCAACGATTATTCTATTGAAGTACATTCTATTATTTGCTTATGTGATGATGTTTTCCACAAACGTGGAAAATCTACGTGTTCTGCTAGTTATGATCTATATATTAATACGATAGCATGTGTTAGTTTCTCTTCCGAGTGGATGTTATTTAATTGTTATGACCTTCCGTTTCTTGTAATAAATAATTTTACTAAGAATTCTTTATAAGTTTTGGTTTCGGTTTCAATTATATCTGATAGAACTCAAGTCATCTATTTGTTTTCATAAATAATTTTACCAAGATTTCTTCGTAAGTTTTGGTTTCGGTTTCTATTCGAGATGATGCACCCAAGGCATATGGATATATATATATATATATATATATATATATATATATATATATATATATATATATTTAATTTTTGAAAACACTACTATATAAGAATCGATAGAAAATTAACTTTATAATAATATATACGAACTCTGGATGAACTAAAATAACATATTTAAGCGTATTGCATGACACAGTCCCTGGCGGGCCTCACTGTTTGCTTAAATAAATATTTTACAGTTTAAACAAAAGATCTACATTCATATCAGGGCGTCTCTATTTCGGCTGGCCATCCACAGAATGCCAACATCAATATATTTCATATGAATGAGTTCCCTGTGGAATTTCCTCAGGTTTCACCCGTTGTTGTTGTTGTTGTTGTTGTCGTTATTATTTATTTATTTATTTATTTACAAGTAACGGTCAGTGATTACTCGCAGAGAACAACTGGTAGTGTTCCCAGGAGTCTGACTGACAACAAGCCTACCCAGATATCCAGTAGCCTCCATCTGTTTCGACAATGATTACAAGTCATTCTGCAGCTTCGAAACAAGAGTTTGCCAGTGATTTCCTACCTGCAGTGACCATTGGTCTTCAATGGAATTTGCGTGACAACAAGCCTCACAAGGGTCCTAGTTATCAGCTCACTCTTCCAGTGGAGAGCCAGCTTTTTTAGTTTTTAATTTTTTTTTCATTTATTTATTTATTTATTTATTATTATTATTATTATTATTAGTAGTAGTAGTAGTATTTAATTTTTCATGTCGCACTAATTCACTACTGTTTTCTTATAACTAAATGTTTCCCTCTTCATTCAAATTGAAGGTAGCATTTGGTCCTAACCGTAACCGTAACCGTAACCCTAACCATTACCCCCCGGCCACCTGCAACCTGTCTTTATCTCACTCTTCAGCCCCATTCTTTTAATTTGCTGACAAGGGCAAAAGATAATACATGTTTTAGTACTGACCTACGGGTAGTCTTACGCCCACGGCAGATAACCACCTCTATCAAAAGTAATCTGACCAGTTTTTACTGCTTTTATTCCCCTTTTTTTTTCTTCGCGGACATCCGCTCAATGACTGTGAAATTAGTATTGCCCTTGTTATTGTATTAATTTATTTGATGACGGAAATCTGGCCAAGGGGCTTTCTTAGTCATGTTGCTCTCGGATTTATTTGAAAACTAGCAGGCCGCCGCCCGTTGTCCAGTCGTAATACACACTTAAACCGGTTATAGACAGAATAAATTAATCAGGTGAACAGGGCTTAATATTGAGACCTAAAACGGTTCCCTATTATCAGGTTTGAAACCGACGGCACCGACGGCTTATCTTATCGAAACTTCAGAAAGTCAATATTATATATATATATATATATATATATATATATATATATATATATATATATATATATATATATATATATATGAATAAAAAAGCAATACAAAAAATATATGAATGTTTATATCTTTTCTGTATTTATTTCCTGTGTGTTGACGTGTAGGAATAAAAAAAAGTCTTTTGAAAAAAAACAAGAATGTTTCCTTCAAAAGCACATATTTTCGACCGATCCTTCGATCTTCCTCAGTGTGAATCGGTCGGAAGATTCAAACCAGACAGGAAGCCAGCTTTTGCTCTATTTGCTAAACTTTTACTCCCAGGCCACCATACAACTGCCACGAGAGTAAAGAGAATTCATAACAAATAAACGCTCAATTCAGGTGCAGGCATTAGGCAAATAAGAGTGTTCAAAGAGTGGGATTTATGAACGTTATATGGACGCTACTTGACTGTCTCTCTTATCAGACAGTGCCAATCCTTAAGTATTCATAAAAGAATTTTAAAATTATATTGACCGATATTTATTTTTTTATATATCCACAGACACTAGTGTTTTATGCTTACGTACTCATCAGTGTTGGATGACAATTCCTACCGGTCGGGATATATATGTATGTATATATACAGTAGAACCCCGGAATACAGCATTAAACTTACTAACAAAATACAGTACAGTATATAATACACATGCATATATTAAATAAATTATAAATACCACCGTAAGTTGGGGCAAATATCGTAACCAGAGGTCGGAAAACATCGTATTCCACATCGTAACATGGAAAAAACCGTGTCCTAAGGCCACCATATCCCGAGGTTCTACTATATATATATATATATATATATATATATATATATATATATATATATATATATAAGAATTGCAACATATATATATATATATATATATATATATATATATATATATATATATATATATATATACTAACAAGGAGATCCGACGTTGCCCGGGATTGAATGATGATCAATGAATATTTCACACTCCTACATTTTTATTATCATCAAAATCCGTGAAATCGCCCGGGAGGAAGCTTCACATGCCTCCATGCAGTTACTTAATCCAAAATATGTGTTATTCTACATTGCACTCTAGAGAACCTACTGTTCATTTAATTAAATGATTTTATATAAACTTCTTTCTAGTTAACGAAAAGAAAAATAATTAAGAAATTTACGTGCGAGGTTTTACTTACTTACAGACAACGTCATGCAAAAAAAAGTAAATAAATAAAATCAAGTAAATGTTCAAGTCTTATAAAATTCTTTGCAATTAATAAAAAGAAAATTAAGAAATTTACATGCAGAGTTTGAACCTACAGGCCACGTCATGCAAAAGAAAAACAAAAAAACAAAAAACAAAAAACAACAAAGCACGCTATTAACTTGCCCACAGTAGAATTTTCACTGCCCGTTGCTCTATCATTGTAGCTAAGCGACGACATGGAAAAATAGCTTTACCGATGATAGATACATTAAAATAACGGTTTCAATTATCGATAATTATCGGGAGTACTCTGAGACAAAACTTAACTACGATCACTCCCAGACTTATACACTAAAGTTCTGTAAATTTTAAAGAACATCTGTTCTGCTGTTTCGGAATCTATAAGGAATGAACTCACATGCACATAGAAAAAGTTGCATTTATATAATTATAAATAAATAAATAAATAAATATATATATATATATATATATATAGATAGATAGATAGATAGATAGATACCCTGTCTCATATATATACCAACTTTATAATAATAATAATAATAATTATAATAATAATAATAATAATAATAATAATAATAATAATAATAATAATAATAATACGTCTAGATAGGAATTTTGTTTACTAGGGCTATGAAACGAGAATATTCATTTTCATTATTTGGACTCTCGAGTATATATCAGTTAATATCTTATAAGTTTTTTAGATAGTGTGATGTTGATCTCGATTTATTAACTGTGTCTTACTGTGTCGGATATATCCTTCAGAATAAAAAAAAATGAAAATAATATTCTCTTGTCATATCCCTAGTAATGACTTGTCAGTCTTTAAGGACAACTCGAGTATAACAGTTAGTCAAGGGGCCGATGAGCCAACAGCGTTATAATCGATAATTGTGGAGATTAGGTAGAAATTGATTATTTAAGAGGACGACGCCACCAGGATTTGTTTACGCTGAACTTAAAACGAGGAAGTTAGTTGGAAAGCCATCCCGGGGTACTGCGCTTTTCAGGGCGGGGAGTTCAAGGATAGAACCTCATCTCGTGGAATTTTCATTTAGCGTTTTAGCATAAAGAGTAGTGGACTCTTTTTTTCCTAGAGGTTGTAGCTAGACGAGTGTTTATTTGCGAATGTTTCACAGATCGTCAAGAATGGAAATATATAAACAATGACACAGGAGTAAAATCGTAAAATATTGAAATACTCAAGTTATGTGGAAAAGGACTTTGGCACTTGTTTTAATTTAAATGACATCTAACAAAATACGTATTGTTTAAAAAGAACGGTTTTACATAACAATGTTTCTGTATTGACCTTTTTTCAAGAAACACTCTTCTGATTCTACATTCATCACTTTCGTTTTCGGTCAATGGAGGAGAAATCCTTTTAGACTGAGACAATTTTATATTTTTGATCCTATCCAAATTGCCTCCTTTTAGAGAATTGGATTTCTCCCACATTAAAAAAATGACTTTGTGTCTAACTCTGCCCTCGTAGGGAGACAAACAAATAGGAACAATGTTCCTTACGTTAAACGTCATCGGTAGATATATACGATTAGAAGCGTTATTGAACACGGTTTTCCTTGTTAATGGCTTTCTAAATTTTGGTTACAAATAGACACATTATTTTTTAATATTTTTTTTTTTGTCAGACAATGTAAAACCCGTCGAAAATTTAATTCCGACCATAGTAGGGCTGGACGATCCGAGATGGGACCGCTTTAAAGATTGTGAAATTATCGTTATTTCACGATCTCCAACTTGAGAGTCCGTTAAACGCTAGTTGAAAAAAGACGACGCATTGACTCTCTAGTGAGATGTTGGACTATCTCCGAAAGGAACCAACGACTCCCGCATTCCGCAGAGACCCCCAGTCCACAGCATAACTTACACCACGCCCAGACTTGGACGGTGCATGTACGTCGGCAAGCAACGGGTAACAGATAAAGTGCTCACCGAGGTACTGCTAGCAAACTACCTCGTCACGTAACATTTTAAACGTAGTATAAAAAAACTACTGGCAGACAGAGAACACCGAAGAACATGAACGACGTCGGCACCCCTCAGAACTCCCTCGAATGAAGTGGGGTGCACTAGATGACCGAACGAAATTACGACAGGACCCTGGCCCAAAGCATCTTCGATACATATCCAAGGACAAACCAACCAGTAATAATATAAAATGGCAGAGTCAAAAACGCCTCGAGGTAGAACCGACCTTCTCGACCTCCATTCCGTTCCAGGCATTGGACCATCCCTTATATTTTTTTCCACAAACAGTAAATATTTTTTACTGGAATCCCTAGCTTATGATGTATATTATTTACGCACACATCCAAAAGACGTCTAACAGCGAGCAATGTCGATATTTCGATCTGAATTGATTTAAAACATCTGAGGTTCGAATTTATTGCGTAGTACAGTATCCCTCTTAAATATATTCTTACCTCAGACGACATTTCGATTACGCGGAGAATAGAAATTTAAATATTACGACTTTAAAGTGTAGTAGATGTTTTGCTTGTTGTGACACCCTCCTCTGTTCGCCCTAAAAAAAACGTTCTTTTTATTTTATAGTTGGAACAAATTTGCATGCGTATGCAATTTATATTCAGATACCAACCTACCTGGAAAAAGACAAAACAGGCGAAAATGAGCAGTTGGATTTAACCGGTTACGAAGTCGAGAGAAAGAGAGAGAGAGAGAGAGAGAGAGAGAGAGAGACTAAAAGAGAGATAAACTAGACGGAAACCGTTAGTTTAGTAATTTTTCAGTACTGCTCCGCTGTTGCATGAGTAGGAGCCCCCCCCTTGACTTTTGAACCATATTATGATTGTAGAAGATTTATATACGTTTTTGTTCGGTAGAGTTATTTTACGAAGCCCAATGCAAGCCAGAAAATAAAAACTGTCGCCCCATCCGAAATATCAGTTTCTGTACTCCTGTATTAAGTGTTTAACATAACAATTTATTGTATTTAATCAAGTTTCGATTTTATCCTCTGGCCAGTATTGCAGTTTTTACATATATGTTATGTAAGAATATCTGTTTTATTGTTTTGCAAATGGAAATAAAAAAAAAACATTGTGTATTTTACTGGATTAAAAGTACAAATAACTGACACTTTGCTTATGTTAAAGATAAGAGAAAAGTATTAAAATATATTTAAAAAAAGACAATAGTTTGTAATAAAAAAATGAACCGTTATCTTCATTTTCTATGCGTCATCAGTTTTTTCTCAGAGGTTCTGTCCGTCAGCCGCCAGATATCATAGTTTTTAGCATTTGCCAAACATATCTGACAAACGTAAGTTTTTAAACCTATACATAAACATTTGATGGCCCAGTTGTAATGATACGTGGCTATTGTAAATTCATTCGTGTTTCAAATCGCAGTTAGGTATCCGGAAAATTTGTTTGGCAATTTATCCACAGCATGTTTACATCAGCGACGATCAGGGAAACATCGTGACTAGCATGGAGGTGATAGAGTTTCAGTGGTTAACAATTTCGGTTGACAACCTCGTTGTGCAGTGTTCGAAATCAGTTCGTTCCACAGAAACACTTTAACTTAGGAAGGTTCTTTCCGTAAATAGCTGACATCCTGTTAGAAAGAGTTCTTAATACAATGCCAACAAGAATCGTCATCGTTAATGATGCTCGACCAGCAAACAGATAATCTACATCGTCGGGATTTATGCACTCGTATTTTTGTCCCACCTGCCGTCTTCCCGCAGTGAGGGTGGCAAATATCGTTACTAGGGCGTACTCTTCAATCACATTCAGGAGGTTTGTTGAAAAGTTTCGGCTGAACACCTGCTGTTGATTCATTATATATGTATATATATATATATATATATATATATATATATATATATATATGTGTGTGTGTGTGTGTGTGTGTGTGTGTGTGTGTGTGTGTGTGTGTATTGTGCGTGCGTTTGTGTACATATATATATATATATATATTAGCAAAAGTAACCGTCGTTGACTGGGTTCAAAACAGCCCACAGAAAATGGACTCTGATTTATGAAAGTATTATAGGTTATGAAAAGGAAGAGTTGTAAATAGATAGCTTCGAATTTGGGGGTATCAAAACCAAAGCAAAATATGATGAAAGTAAAAAAAAATAGATAAACCCCATAATTTATTATACCATATCTCTTCACACTTAAACACTTATCACAATATTCTGTAGATCTATATTAAAAAAGCTTGTTAAACTTTGTGGCATATTTCCATTCTATGGAGGTCAGGCGCGATCGAACACCCCATAATTTTATTATACCATATTTCTTCAAACTGAAACATAATCATCAAAGTATACTTACGCAGATAGATAAGAAAAGTCTTTATTAAAGTTTGTACCTATGTCCATTCTATGGAGGCCAGGTACGAACGCAGAACCCACAATTTTATTATACTATTTATATTTTATTATACCATCTATTAAAGTTGAAATATTATTATACAAACTATTCTTATGTACATCTATATAAAAAAACACTTGTAATCGGTTTTTTTTTTCATTTTTTATTTCCATACTTTGGGGGCCAGTTGCGAACGCCGACCCCACAATTTTTATGAACAACCGTTCTACCAGATAAAACATACCCATCCCTGATCGTCGATACATCTTCTATCATTATATGTAATTAGTTTTTTTCTAAAAAGTCAACCATATAGGAGCCTATTCGTGACAAGACAGACAGACAGACAGACGGGCAAACAGACACACAGACGGTCAACTTGATATTATAGATATATATGTACATATATATATATACATATATATGCATATATATGTACATATATTCATATATACATCTTCATTCACACACACACACACACACATATGTATATATAAATAGAAAGGGTAAAAGTTTAATAATTGTGAAATTATTAAACAAGTTTTCATAGGGAAAAATATGAAAAAATCAAAATATTTAAGATCGTTTCGGAAACGATATCTCTTCATTCATTCAATCGTTACAAATAAAACCATCGAAAAGTAAAGTAAATAATTTCTGGATATCATCTTCTCCAAGCATAAATGGAGAAGTCTTGTGGTTAAGATTTGGAAAAAAAAACATCAACATTTCCCTAACCTCTTGCAGTAAATGTAGTTGGTGAACCTAAAAATTAATCAGAAAAAAGAAAATGTGTAACAATAAAAAATAAAAGTAAAATAAAAGTTAAAAATTAAAAAGATTAAGAGGAATTAAATTAATTTTTGTTTATAAAATTTATATTAGATATATTTTCAATTATATTCATCGTAAATGAGTATGAAGTAAGGACATAATATTCATGTGACACAATTAAACTATTGTATAATGATGTATAATTAAACTATTGTATAATGATGTATAATAAAACTATTGTATAATGATATATAATTAAAATATTGTATAATGATGTATAATTAAAATATTGTATAATGATGTATAATTAAACTATTGTATAATGATGTATAATTAAACTATTGTATAATGATGTATAATTAAAATATTGTATAATGATGTATAATTAAACTATTGTATAATGATATATAATTAAAATATTGTATAATGATGTATAATTAAAATATTGTATAATGAGCGATAGGTAAATACCCCTATTTAGTTCATTATATACCTATATTATAGCACCATCAAATATATTTAATTAAGGCTTTGTTCTTTTAGACTCTGGTCTATTACTTTATATATATATACAAGTATGGGTGCTCGGCGTCGCCCGGGTGTTGGGAGGTGTGTGTTGAGCAAAAAAAAAAAGTAATAGTAGGAAACAGGCTCGAACCCCTACCGCAAAGGAGAAAAAGAACGGAAAAAAACCTGACGTCTTTGCTGTTACAACCATCGCCAAACCGGAAGTGACGTAGGTTTTAATCAAGGCTAGACAATCGAAAGGAGAAGATGACTTTAAAAAATATCGGCGAAAAAACGCCCCCCCCCGTGTAGAAAAGTGTCCAGTTGAAGGTGAAGATATTAATGTTTTTAGCCAACCTTTCGATAATTATCGTCTGAAAGGGTGAAACTCAACTCGATACTGATCTTGTAAAAATCCGTCGCCTCTCTCGAAGGTTTTAGGCAGACATGCAAACATACATACATACATAAATTTATATATTGGTAACTCAAATTTTCGACACAAACCGATTAAAAAGCTTGCCCTATCTCTGAATACCTTTTATGTAAACTTTCAAATGTTTAGACCAGAATTGTCTGAATAATTTGGTAAAGCCCCCAGAGGTAAAATTTTTTAAAGTTTGACCCCAATTATGACCCCTTAACATTTATTGTTTTGGGCTCAAATAAAGTTATTATGTTATATCCATATCCAAGAAACCCATATCTAAACTTTCAAGTGTTTAGACCCAAAATTGGCGGAGAAGTTCGGTAGAATTCTCAAAGGTCAAATCATTGAACTTTGACCCCTTAACAGTCACATTTCCTGCCGAAAACCGATTACATAGAGGTTTCCAAATCTCAATACCCTGCATATCAAATTTCGAATCTATAGACTGAAAATTGATAGAGTTATTGTGTAGGGAAATGTACACAGACAGACAGACACACAGAAATATTTTCACTTATATATATATATATATATATATATATATATAATATATATTTACACACAAGCGCATATAAATAAATATATATGTATATATAATATATATATAATATTATATATATATATATATATATATATAGTAATGTGTGCGTGAGTGTGTAGCTTCAATATAAGAGCTTCATATTTTCTTATTTAAAACTGTGCAGAAGTTCAGAAAAGCATTGATACCCTCCGTTTCAAGCCTAACATAAGCAGGCCAGTTTATGAGAAATAATGCTAGACTCTCGTCAGCTATATAGTTTTCTTCAAAACTCAGTGAGTTTTCTAATGTATCTTTTGTAATGGATGGGTAAAAATCTACAATGTCTAGTTGGGTGAATTTGCATCTTTATTGTTCGGTTATATTATTAAACCAATTTTGCACTGAGAACCATATGGCTGACGAGAGCCTAGCATTATTTACCATAAACTGGCCCTCCTTATGTTAGGCTTGAAACCGACAGTAACAGTGTTTTTTTTTATCTTCTGTACAATTATATATATATATATATATATATATATATATATATATATATATATATATATATATATCCATCCGCGGGAATATATTTTCTTATAATATATGCCAATCCTTATTTAAGAAGCTATATGAAATTACAGAGCAATATAGTGAATAACTGACAAAAGACTATATTCCAAAGTTCCTGATGTTGACCGTCTTATAATTTATTCCTTTAATTCAGAATTGTAAATGTAAACTAAATTAAAGGAATAAATTATAAGATGGTCAACATCATGAACTATGGAATGTAGTCTTTTGTCATTTATATATATATATATATATATATATATATATATATATATATATATCTTTAATCGGTTGGCAAAATTTTAGAATAATTATAAAGAAGTGAACCAACGCGTAAATTCAATCAACTAAAATTAGATGGAAAACGGGGTGAGGAAAAGGAAAGAAAACAAAAAACAAAAAAAACGGGGCAAGTTACATGTAACACATGTACAATTCAATAAAATAAATAAGTCGATTAAAAACAAGATCGTTAAAATACACTTGGTCGATAAAAAGGAGTGCGGTCTTGTTTTCTCTCCGGAGTGTTTTTCTGTTTTGTACCGAGGACGTACAAAGTTCCACCTGTCTGTCCTCGAAGCACTTGCCATCATTGCCAGCCCCTCTACTTTGTGCAAGCAGAGAAACCTCCGGCTTCAATTAGAATTATTTGGGTAGTACGGGTTCTTTTAACCTCCTCTCCGCTCTTACTCCATACCACTACAAAATATTCTAAAAAATTAATAATTTTCAGACTTATGACCCTTGAAAATGTTAGTCTGAACGAAAAGCGCTTTGGGTGTATTTTAACGATCTTGTTTTTAATCGACTTATTTATTTTATTGAACTGTACATGTGTTACATGCAACTTGCCCCATTTTTTTTTCTTTTTCCTCACCCCGTTTTCCATCTTATTTTAGTTGATTGAATTTACGCGATGGTTCACTTCTTTATGATATATATATATATATATATATATATATATATGTATAGTTATATATATATATATGTATGTATGTATATACATATATATAGAGAGATATATACGTAGATTCCATGAGCAAATCTTCTTTCTTAGAACTGCACGCCAGTGGAACTCTCTGCCGCTTGCCTGTTTCCCACCTGACTACAACTTTGACGTCTTCAAGTCCAACATAAACAAACTCCTGACAAACCGCCCCCTTAAGTAAGACACTCTATCAAAACCTCCAATACTAATGATTACTACAATACTATCTCATTGATTACTGTACACGCAATAACCCTTATCCCTGAGTGGCCTTCGGGTCTTGATAAGTGGTGACCCCATGTAAAAAATATATATATATATAAATTCATATTAAAGACGCAAATAGGAAATATATACACACACGCATATATATATATATATATATATATATATATATATATATATATATATATATATATATGAAACAGCATTATTCGCAGTTACTATAGTATTTCATTTTTTTTTTACTTATTTTCGCCTCACCTTAAAGTTTCAAACACGTGTTGATATTTATGGATTTCACCTTTGACACAACTTTGGATCAACTGCTACAGTGCTACATTCAGTAGCTTTTATGTTTTTACAAGCACATGATTGATAATAAATGAATGTATTCTTAACGATTTAATTTCACACCAGTTATCCCTTTTGTATGTCCACTATATTACAGTACTGCTCTGACCTAGTACTTGAACTGAAACCTTCACACACGAACAAACCGTTGAGCCGTGTTATCCAGCGAGAGCGATTTTAATTCGTCATTTTGTACAAAACGCGCGCACACCCAAACACGCCCCCCCCCCACACACACACATATATATATATATATGTACGCTAGTTGTCCACTCCTATGTTAATATGTATTCGATGAAGATTAATGGCTATAGGTTACCGGAATGAGGGTTTAGTTACAAGTGACGACAGATTCAAATAGTGAATGAACCTAGGATAAGCGTAAAGCCTGTGGAATCCGTATTGAACTAATCTTGACCATTGAGAAGGTGATATCAATTTATTCAGCCATGACCTTATTTTACTTAGCTTGTAAGAAGATAAGGTTGTCGCTAGCATGTTCGGCTCGATGGGTGGTCCTCACTCCAGAAAATGGAAATTTCACGCTTAAGTAACAAATACGCGTAGGGAAGCTGGCCATTTGCGCCAAATATATCATCTGTGTGAAGAAAGGATGACATTCATTACAATTGCTGGACTAGTCATTTTTCAACACCTTGCTGTGACCACCAGCGTGAGCATATAAACCCTATATCTTAGGTATCTATTCTGTAGACCCGTTATAAATTTATTTACCTCAAGTGAAATAAAACTAGCAAATAAGTAAAATACTTTAACAGTCAAATACGCTCAAATCAACTTGCGTTTTCTGGCGGTTCCAGGTGTCACGTGAGTAATACTCTGCTGTACATTATTCTCATACGTGACTCGTTTTCGGACATTTATAGAACAAAATGTATCTACTTATGTATACAAGTGCCTTGATTTTTGCGTTTGTGTCTTTCTCTTGGTCGATTTTTATAAAAATGTTTCCTAAATATCTTTATGTAGCTGGAAGTTATTTTAATTTGTGTTAAACTTGTAAAGTCACAACTTATCAACGCCCAGAGGCAACTCAAGGATAAGGATGGAATGTTAGCTAGGTGGTAAGACCATACCAGTCACAGTGGAACATAGGTATGACTATCTATATGAACCACTATTACGATTACGGAATTTTATTCTCATTACATTTAAAGACGATAATGTTATATTCAGGCGGGAAGCAGACAAACGATATTGTGCTTCGCAGATGGCAGCTCCAGGAAGAAAAGTCTGCTCGTGAAATTTTCGTTTAGTTTTGGGCACAGATAGTGCGCGAGGAAAGTCGTTGCAGTTGTTTTAACTAGGCAAGTATTTGTTGTGAACTTTCAGGAATAGATCATGGATTGGAGCTCATTGAAACAGCTATCACAAACGCACCAATAAAGCAGAGACAGGCTCGCAACGTCTTTTATGTGCGAAAGAGGGAGGCAACCCCAATAAATATCGAAAGTCAATAATCGAAAAAAATCCGATTAAAAAAAGAAACAGTCCGATTTGGACAAAAGTGTACATCCTTATACCGACTAACATTACCAGTGTATTTTGAGCAGTTTTGTTACCGCACAAGCAGAGGGCGTAGCGCATAAAATCAACAGTAAGTGTTATTATAAAACAAAGAAATACTGAAAATTATTGCTTCAGTTTAGAGCACAATTAAACCATGATAATTGTTTTTTGCGTTTTAAACTTTAATTAAATCCATGTTATAATTTTTTTTTATAAAATCAGCAGCAGATTCGGAACAGTGCATTGTAGTTTACTACAATGTATTGTAGACAAAGTCAGTTTGGATTGGTACGTAGGGCACCGTGGTGAATCCTTGACTAGAGCAGGAAGACATTCGATATGATTGAAAAATGGGCGATTTATGAGTATTGGAAGTGTGGACCACTTGTTGATCCTCATTCAATCCTGGCAACTAGGAACCGTTTTTTAAAGTAACATATCGAACAGCTACTGAACAAATGGTGAACCTTCGATATAGTTTAAAATTTGAGCCAGGGAATTTTCCATTTAGTCGCAAAATTAGCAACAATTATTTAAAAATTTATCAATTTTTAAAAGCGAATCTTGTAATTTAATTAAATTAATTACAAAACAAGATATGCAGTTTTTTTTGGTTCCTAGCGTACTAAGTAACATTAACGAATTTCTAGTTGTTAGACAACAGAATATTGATTATTTATGAATCGCATTTGAATGTTGGATCTCATCATTGTTGTAAATACTCCTCGTTAAGACTAAACTCTAAAAACC
Source organism: Euprymna scolopes (assembly GCF_053919585.1). NCBI lineage: Eukaryota > Metazoa > Mollusca > Cephalopoda > Sepiida > Sepiolidae > Euprymna > Euprymna scolopes. The sequence continues at coordinate 165,331,399 of NC_136482.1, read as the reverse complement.
AAACACGTAAGCATACCAAAGGTAATGCCGTTTAATGACGAGTTGAACAATCAATACGAAAGTACAACGAGAAAATATGAAACTAGAAAACCATAGAACCTGTATACAAACATTTCTCTGAAATAGAGGGTGGTTCACTTAAAAGTAACCCAGAAAATGTAATAGAAAGAAGGAACATTCTTTTATTGTTTAAATTACCTGTAGCATTGTTTAAATTACCTGTAGTGTTGTAAAAGATGATGGAAGTGCTTCCTGTCAACAGCTATGCATGTCTGGGCACGTCAAACAACATTTGCAGATACTGGCTGTAGATTTTCTCTGGTGATTCTCCTGATAGCGTTCATCTTTAGTTGGTCTATATTGTGAGGATTATTTGCATAAACTTTTTGTTTTAAAGTTCCGCAAATATAAAAATCACATGATTACAAGTCCGAGGGACGTGGTGGCCACAACCCTTTACTTATTGTTCTCTCTTCCGTAAACATGTCATAAAGCTTGTCAGTGAACTGTGTGACGTGCCGCGTGTACTGAATTTAGTCTTGTGGTGTCGGTCGATAAGAGAACGATTAGAGAGGTCAGGCTATTTTTAAGGGGGTCTCTAAATCTGAAAAAAAAATTGATTAGAGAAAGACTAGATAAATTGGGCTGCTTTTAAGTGGGTCACCCTGTATTAAAATGGACTCTTCGTAAAATTGAAAACTAAAGGATTCACTAAACAGTATACACACGTGTTATTCAATGAGGTTTGTTTGAATGAACACGTTATATATTATTTTTATTGGAAATTTTTTAGATAAGTAATTTGAATATTTGTTAATTTATTTATTATCATCTTGATAGTTATTGTTGTTACAGTACGTTTCATTCAACTGTTCCTCTCGTTTCCCACAAGATGATAATTGTGACGGGATAAGACTGTGGAGTCTTTTAACTGTCTACTATACTTGTTGATGTCTCAATATATTTTTCCAACTAATCCGCTTGGGTAGGATTGAAACTGATCTTCAGACAAATCTTAACGTGGCACACTAGATGGAGGCATTGTATTTCTACGAACGTCAGGCGCCAACGAACCCCCCATAATTTTATGATACCATATTTCTTCAAACGGAAACATAATTATCAAAGTATACTTACGCAGATAGATATGAAAAGTCTTTATTAAAGTTTATGCCTATTTCCATTCTATGCAGGACAGGCGCGAACGCAGACCCCACAATTTTATTATACCATCCCTATTTAACTTAAAACATACTTACCAAAGTATTATTATGTACATCTATATAAAAAACACTTGTAAACGTTTTTTTTTTTTTAATTTTTAAATTTTTTATTTTCATACTTTGTGGACCAGTCGCGTACGCAGACCCCACAATTTTAATGAATCATCATTATGCCAGATCAAACATACCTATTGCTGTGTCTCGATACATCTTTTATCATTATATGTGATCAGTTTTCAATAATAGTCAACCATATAGGTGCCTATTCTTCACCAGTCACACACACAGACGTTCAGCTATATATTATAGATATAAGTTTTTTTTATACTAATAGTTCGATATTATAATACTAGAGTTATGGAGTATTTTAATATTTACAAAATATTATTTAATAGAGAACTTTTCAGTCATTTTAAATGATTATATAAATATCGAGACTCGCATTAGAGGTAAAGGAAGAAATTCAGCATATAATGGTTTCGGCCTGCCCCATGATTTACATAATGTTCAAAATAAACGCGGCATATTATTTCTCGATTAGAGAAACACAGTGCTTATTAAAAAAAAACACAAAACAGAATATAGTTCTACAAACGTTGACAAAATAGCATGTCATATTCTGCACCCCCTTTTTTTACATATATTGAAGGTATACATTTAAAGAAAAATGAATGTAAAAAATAACATGGGTTTTTCAACGGTTGACACGCCGCCTATCTTTTTGTGTGTGTGTGTGTGTGTGTGTCAGGAGCACTGATAATAAGTTCACCGTGAAATGAACTGAACATTACAACTATGTTGGTGTAGACTATGTTGCTACAATTTAGAAGGAAACGATTTTCTTTTTAGAGTTTTTAGTATTTTTTGCACTTGATATGGTTTATATAATAATGTTAAAATATGATATAATATTTAGATGCAAGATGAGGAATATAATTTACATTAAAACATTATATCATCAGAACAATTAAAAGGCTAAGAATGAAAAATAAGAAAAATTATTTTTACCATGGCATTTCGAAGCTAAATGCTTCACGTCAAAAGAGGAGAAGGGTCAGTATTATACAAAATGCAAATATAGAAAAACTGGCTTAATAAAATTTAGATAAATGAGAATGAAGTTATAGGATAAAATGACAAATCATAATAATTAAAAGTAGGTACAACATAGAAGGGTAAATGGGAGGGGTGGTATAGTATATTAGTTAATAGTACAAAAAATTATAGGCCACTATGAAATAATGGAAACAATAAATAAAACCAACATTATGAGAAGAAATGAAAAGATAAGAAATATAGAAGAGAAAACGAAGAAGGGGGGGGGAGGAGGCAGAAACTGCAAATAGGGGGATACCGAAATCCATCTATAAATAGACAAAAATAGATGACTCTTCTAGATTATTATTTTGGCTGAGCACAGTGATAAATATACTCGCCAATTTGCCATCGGCGAAAATGCAAAGCTTTTCAGTAATTTAAAATGTTTATATAAACATTGAGCTTTAAGTGTCTCACGACAAGTTACTGGCTGTTTTCTAGACGACCTGATTAGAGTTACCGTGTCTATAAGTTAAAGTATATAATCCTATAGGCGTGCTCGAGTGGACATCACCGACATAGCGATTGATCAGTGCTCAAATGTGTGAATGTTTTAGAACACCATATTCTCTACTAGCTGGACGCTCGGCGTTGCCCGGTCATATAACACGCTTAAACATGATATCTTTATTCATGCATGTTGCGTATGTATTATTATAGAATCAATCCTCTATTGATTATTATATATTACGAGGAATAATTTGCACTGTGGACTAATTCGCAATATTTTTAAAATAATAATAATGATAATGTCGTTCATCGATTTCCATCTTTTTGTTTACAACATGACATCAGCTGATATTTGATTTGGCGATGAATTCTCTGGAAAAGTCACTTCTGATTAATGTTTAGTTTTAAAATATGCAAACGAAAAAAATGATTTCCGGCGATTTACAATGGTACTTGTTCTGTTTTTGTAAATAGAACTCAATTATAAGAAAAAAATTAAAATAAAACGGTGAGGTACACCGTGAGGTGATTTAACATAGGATCATATATTTTGTAGTCGAATGCTCTACAACTGAGCTATATCTCCAGATGCCAACACATCTTTTCTTAAGCAAAAATCATTGCTAAATTGTATTATCTCCCTTGTCGGTGTCACGTTTAAAATTCCCCTGTCAAACTTTTTATTTTATCTAAAGTTGGTTGGTTGGTTGTTTTTTTTTTTTTTTTTTTTTTTTTTACTACATTTTACAACCCTTTTCCGGTTGTTTAAGGCCAGAAACACTTATTTGAAGAAATCTTTTTTAATAGAATATATATATATATATATATATATATATATATATATATATATATATATAGAGAGAGAGAGAGAGAGAGAGAGAGAGAAAATAAAAAGGAACAAATCGTATTATGTGTTCATCAACATCAACGTTTCGTCTTTTTTTCGAGACTTCCTCTGGATGAATAAAGACGAAACGTTGATGAACAGATAATACGGTTTGTTCCTTTTTATTTTCTCTATTTTGTCGAAATACTATTTCCATTATTTTCATCATATATATATATATATATATATATATATATATATATATATATATATATATATTGTTCTTTCAAAAACGTTTCTCTCTAACCCATAGTTGGGACCTTAGCAGGTACTACCACTCCGGGTCAGAATGGACCTGGGAGCAATGTCAATTAAATAATGGCTCGACTCTCCCCAAATCCCGCAAACTGGGGCCTCACCACCAGATATAGTTTAAGGTCATATCCAGGACCACTTTTTATGTAAAAGACAAAAACTATTTTTAGGATCGGATTTTTTCGATTTTCGATACTTATCGTATGAATTCCTAGATTAAACATATCTAAGAACGCTGTCAGATATATAAATTACTTTTGTGTGAAATTTACAAAACATAGGCTCAGGCGTTTCGGAACCTATAAAGAGGGAATTCCCTCACGCAAACATACACACACACACACACACACACACAAAGTGACTTTTATATAATAGTAGAAATATACAACTCTACCGTAGTTTCCTTGTAAAGCCATGGCTCTCTACAAATAGTATAAAGAATGCAAAAACAGTGCTGGCCCCTTTTATTATTATCTGCGCCAATCGGATACGATGTCATCGATTTCGGACCTCAACATATCCCCGCAGTAAACACCCGAAAGAGGTTGGTATGCTTGAAAATAAACAAATCAAACAACACTTTTAAGCCGCACATCTTGCACAAACTTTCGGACTATATATATATATATTCGTATAGATAAAGGTCTATAATTTGTTAATAGCGCAGGAAAAAAATGCCATCGCAAATGTTATATGGCTTAAATGAACACAAGTAAACCTGCTACGCTATAATGATTTAGAGTTAATATAATACTCCTTAATCGCATTGACACGTTGTTATAATTAGATCATCGAAGTTAAGTGACGTAGATCCTGATCACAGCTAGCTGGGTGACAATTTACGAATGCTGGACGTTTTCATGGCAACTCGCATAAGCGGGATGAATATGCGGCTTAGGAACATTCGTGAATTTCGTATTCTCTGTGAAACTTCCTCTTTTAGAGAAGCATGGAATATTCAGCTCTGAGTTAATACCTTAACAGGTATCGCTTATTCTTATTTCTACTTGCAGAAGTAGAGGAATCGGATAAAATTGTTGTGGAAAAATATAGCCGAAAAAACTACTACGAATTTATCCAAATCCGAGATATAATGCAAAAAGAGAATCTATTAAATTAATTTTGATATTAAAAAAAAATAATAATAATTTAAAATTAAAAATCAAACAAACATTAAAACTAATCCTAATTAATTAAAATTTAACATTGTAATGAAGGCTACTAATCATTATTAAAAAGTGAGTCTAATACTCTGGGATGAAAAGTATCGCAACCCAACGCGAAACTACAAATCGTCTAATTAACCCATTATATCACACCATTGTACAATATATTCTTTTTTATTTTTAATCCAAACCTGTTGTTCGAATCTTGTTTTTATGACCCTTTTCTAGGGTCATCATATAATGCATTTGTATTTTATTTCGAAATGACAAGCCGATTAAATATTATTTCGAAAATAAAAATAAAACTAAAATTTAAACAAAACAAAATTATAACATTGCATTTAATATTCGCAGTCGAATAAAAAAAAGTATATATTTTGTTTCTTCTTTTGATATATCTAGTGTTTTCACCTGCATCCCACTGTTAGATACTACTAACATCTGTGCTGTCGCCTTATATCTGAATCAACTTATAACTCTACCAATTCTCCAAAATATTTTCGTAGAATTGATGAAATTCGCTATTATGCCGGTTGAATTCAGTTTTAATGATATTATGTACAAACCAACAAATGGTGTGGCCACTGGTTCTCTATTAAGATTAGCGTTGCCTAATATCTTTGTAGGTTTTCAGGGACAGGATCTATTATCTGATTTGCATAAACCAGCCCTTTACTTTCGTTACGTTGATGACATATTTTGCCTATTCGACAACGAGACGAAAGTGGATAATCTGTTTTGCTTCGCTTAGTAACGTTCATCCAGCCCTTAGGTGTACGGTAGACAAAGAAACAAATTCTACTCTTCCGTTTTTAGATGTTCTTGTTTCCTAGACTTTTCAGGTGTTCTTCTGTTTATCGTAAAGTAACATTTACCGGCCTCTATACACGCTGGGACTAATTTAATCCTACAAACCAAAATTTAATTTAAGACTTTAACACATAGAGACTTGATGATTTTTTTCTGAATGACGATCTTAAATTAATCACTAAGACCTTTTGCAACAATGGCTATCCCTTAGACATTTTTGAATTTACTATTAATAAGAAAGTTTCCATTTTTTTACAAATATATATATATATATATATATATATATATATATATATATATATATATATATATATACTAGCAGTTCAGCCCGGCTTTGCTCAGGCGCTATCTACGATTCATGACATTATGTGCATGTATATATATATATATATATATATATATATATATATATATATATATATATATATATATATATATATATATCACATATGCTGACGCATGATGCATTTGTCACACACATATATATATATACATATATATATATGCGTCAGCATTTTATTTGTGATATATATATATGTGTGTGACAAATGTGATATTGAGCACTTTCAGTTGAATTAAAGTCGGTCAATTTAGCTCTTATGCATAGATCATCGTATAACGATTAGATCACTGTCTGACTGATGTAAAGGGACATTTTAAATTAAAATGTTTAAATTCGACGTTATTTCACGCGGTTAATGGTAGCCGAATGGATTAGGTCTTCGCTAATCGAGCCAGAGATGTCTCGTGATGCGGTGTTCGATTCGTTCGACTGGTATTAATCGTGACACCCTGCACTGAATCTACATCTAAAATTTCAAGTGCTTAGACCCAAAATTGACGGATGAGATTTGACCTTTTGGAAACCAGATGTTCGCTCCACAACTAATTAAAACACTTGCTGCATGTCTGTATGCCCTTTATGAAAATATTCTAATGTTTAGACCCATAATTGGCCGAATAGTTTGCTAGAGACCCCAAAGGTAAAATCTTTTGACCCATTGGCAGCCAAATTTTCTATAAAATATCAAATGTTTAGACCAAGTATTGGCTGAGTAATTTGGCACAGACTCTAGAGGTAATTTTTTTTTTTACTTTGACCCCAGTTAAACCCCATTAACATTTATTGCATTGGGATCAAACCAAATCAAAATGTTTGATCCGTATCCAAGTAACCTACATCTAAAATTTCAACTGTTTAGACACAAAACTGGCGGAGGAGTTTGGAAGAGTTTTCAAAGGTCAAATCGTTGAATTTCACCCCTTGACAGCCAGATCTCAATGCCCCTTTTGTCAAATCTCGAGGCCGTAGGTTGAAAATTAACAGATTAGTTTGGTATGAAAATGTACACACAAAAATCCATACACACTTACACACACAGGCAGACTGTTTCACTTACACACACACACAAACATATATATATATATATATATATATATGTGTGTGTGTGCGCGCGTGTATGTTGTTTGTTTTTACGATACGTTTTGAACGAATTCAATTATTTACCAAAGTGCATTTTTACCTAAATGCGAGTTGGGAATAATTTTCCTTTATTCAATTCGGTACCCCCACATGTATATTATTTTAAAAATATAATTATCCACTGACACGTGTTTCGTCGTCTACGACTCATCAAATTGGCTGACTATATATATATATATATATATATATATATTTGTAGCCATCGACATACAGTCCTGATTCGTTGTATCACAACTCATCAGTGCCGTTAGACTAGCATCTCTCTCAAGCCAAGGATTGAACCTAGAACCGTCGTGTTGACAGTTGGCAGTTCTCCCACTCGACCATAGAATCGACGCCCGTAAATAACTTGTCCGAATGTCTATTTAAATAGACACCCACCACCACTTTTATAGTGCTCAAATCGCCTGTTCGTACATTTACATATTTAAATGGGTGTCTACTTTTTAAAGCAAACTAAAAACAGTTTATAAATTTTAATTTTTTATATATTTTTGTTAGAAGGAGCGGAGGTTATATCGGCTTATAATTTTGAAAAAAAAATGAATGGATTTGTTGATATTGAGAAGCATCTTTTTAACTGCTTCGCACATTCTCGGGAATAACCTGATTCGGTTCTTTTGGAGATTATCTTGTACTGATTAAACAATTTCGAGACTATCATGATGCATAGTATTTTTAAGCTATGGTATTTGTGTACGTATTTGTTTATTCTTATTATTCTAATTCCTAATAAATATGATCGGTAATTTATTTCTCAGCTTATATTTTACTTGCTTTTTCTTTTTTTTTTTTCTTTTTTGATTTGGTCATTATGATGTCCAGCGTCTACTGTTTCCGCAAATCTGGGACCAATTTCATTCATTATGCTCCCCTTCCCTTATATAGCTAAAGATACATTTTCAACTTAAATTTGTTGGTTGGTTGTTTTTTTTTTTTTTACGGCATATCGACCCTTTTCAGATCTTTAATGCCGAATCCGGTAATTTTGAAGAACAATTTTTTAATAGAGTATATTTGTTTTTGTTTTTTTTTGTTTTCAAGTCGGTTTCTATTTAACCCATAGTTGGGACCCTAACAGGTACTATCACTCCGGGTCAGAGTGGACCTGGGAGCAATGACAATTAAAGGGTGGCTCCACTTTCCCCAAACCCTGCGAGCTGGGGCCCCACCATCAGATATCGTTTAAGGGCATATCCAGGACCTCATCTAAAATTGTAGTCGGGATCACGTCATGGCCTGTACGACTTGGATCTTTTTTTTTACTAGTAATTCACAACTTATCAAGCCCGAAAAGCCACTCAAGGATGAGTGTTAATGGTTGTCAAATGGCCCGTGAGAAAACACTGATGATGGAAATTGGATAAAATTTGATAATTTTCAAGGAGGGTTCAACAAGTATTTGCTCACATTGGATTAAAAAACGACCATGTTCTAACAAGATGGGAAGCAGTGTGGCGGTATTGTGTTTCACTTGCAGATAGTTCTAGAAAATAGACTTCGCTCATAGACATTTCGATTATATTTCCTTTTATTCACTTATGCCATTCTTACTCGTGGCATCGATTTAGTGCCATTTTAATGTTTCATTCTTATCCGCGCACTTATTACCATACATATGCGTAGATGACTGAATTGCTATTTTCTTTTTCGTTTGGACTTGAAATGCTTTCGCCTTTCTACTGCGTGCATTTCTAACTTCTTGTGAAATTAAATATAAGTTAAATGTTCCGACCCCTACTCTTGATCGCTATATGACTAAACCTGATGTACACTTTCGCCAATTTGATATAATATTGAATTTAATTTATCTTCGTCTGCATTTTATTTGTGATGGTCTAGTGATATCGCTTGCAGTGTCAAAGTTGATTATTATGACAATATTAGTAAATAGAAGGAGAAATAGTTTAAGTTCGCAGAAATATTATTATTATTATTATTATTATTATTATTATTATTATTATTGTTATTGTTATTGTTATTGTTGTTATTATTATTGTTGTTGTTGTTGTTGTTGTTGTTATCATCATCACCGCCACCACCACCACCACCACCACCACCATCATCATCATCATCATCATCATTATTATTATTATTATTATTATTATTACTACTATTACTACTATTATTATTATTAATATTATTATTATTATTATTCGGATTGTAGTCACTGCAGTTGAGGTATGTGAGAACAAGGCTGATTATGTGAAACGTATAGCTAGAGGACGGGTAATGCTGTGCTATTAAAAAAATGCTCTGCCGAGGTTGCTTCAGTTCTGTCCAAATTTTACAATAAATGCGTTAACGAATCTTGTTTTCCCGACTGCTGGAAAACCTCCTCTGTGGTACCAGTCTTCAAGAATTCTGGTGAAAGAACTGACCCACTAAATTATCGCCCCATTAGCCTCCTCCCGCTTTTCGCCAAAATATTTGAGTCCTTAGTTAATCAAGCCCTAGTCCAGCACCTAACAGCTGCTAAACTCCTGACTGACAAACAATATGGATTCAGGCAAGCCTGTTCAACAGCAGATATCTTAACTGTAGTTTCTGAACGTATTGAACGTTCATTGGATAAAACAGGGGAGGGTAGAGCGGTGGCCCTCGATATATCTAAGGCTTTTGACAGGGTATGGCACGATGGTCTTCTAAGGAAAAATTAGATCATATGGAATCACTGGAAGAATTCATAATGTAATTAAATCCTTCTTAAGTAATAGAAAAATCAAAGTTGTCCTCGACGGTCGTACATCCAAACAATACGACATAAATGCGGGAGTACCTCAGGGGTCTATCCTTGGACCTCTATTATTCCTGATATTCATAAACGACCTCCCTGATAAAATTGTTTCGGAGATGGGTATATTTGCCGATGACACCACTCTCTATAATAGATATGAGGGGAAAACAAATGAACACATCTCCAAGGAAATGGCAAAAACACTAGAGGATAACCTCCAATCCGTAGTGGAATGGGGACAAAAATGGTTGGCCACATTCAATGCTGCTAAGACTAAGCTTGTTTCCTTCAATAACTACAAGAAACCTTCTCTACCACCAATAGTAATGGCCAAGAACACATTACCTGAAAGTACTTCTTTTAAACTCTCGGCCTAACGTTTACAGGGAATATAAACTGGAATAAATACATTGAGAGCATTGCCGAGACTGCTGCAAGAAAGGTTGGCTCCCTCTACCGTTCTAGAAAACTACTTACGCCTGACAGTATCCTATACCTCTATAAGGCAACCATTCGCCCATGTATGGAGTACTGTTGTCACATCTGGGCTGGTGCATCTGATTCTTGTCTCTCGCTCCTGGACAGGGTTCAAAAGAGAGTCGCCAACCTGATAGGTCTTGAACTGTCATCTAGGCTTCAGCCTCTGTCCCATCGACGAGATGTTGCATCCCTCTGCCTGTTCTACGAATACTTCAATGGTGAATGCTCTGACGAACTGCAAACACTTGTACCTCCCCGACGTAACTACCCCCGACAAACCCGACAAGCTACTAAGTCTCATCCCTTTACAGTAGAGATCCCTAGGTGCAAGAAAGCCTTTTACTCCAATAGTTTCTTCCCCAGAACTGCGGGTCTTTGGAACTCCCTTCCGGGATTCTGCTTTCCCAACTGCAATGATATGCAGAAGTTCAAGTGTAATGTTAGCAAACATCTTTCTACTCATCTCCCTTCATAATGACCCCGCTAATTAAGTCCCTGATAGTAGCCGCCTGCTTCAAAGTGGCACTGTGCCTTGTTTGGGGTGAAAATTTAATTTTTAAAAAAATGCAACTGGCCAGGAAGAAAATGCATGGAAGGTTCTTCCAGGATATAGCAGAAGTGGCTGATGCAAGATCATGACAATGGCTTAGAGCTGGGTATCTGGCTAAGAGTACTGAAGCCTTTGTTTGTGCAGCACAAGAGCAGGCATTAGGAACACGATTGTTCAAAAAAGTAGTTCTAGGAGAGAAAGTTGCCGCAGAACGCCGGATTTCTGGAAAGACCTCAGAGTCAATTGCGCACCTTGTAGCAGGGTGTAGTGGACTGACCCAGAGGGAGTACCGCAAAAGACACGATCGCATGGAACTCCGGATATATTGGGAAGTGTGTAATAGGGTTGGGGTGAAGTGTGCTAGAAAATGGTTTAAGGGGGTGCCTGATGAAATGAGAACAAGTGAGGATGGCAAGGTAGAGGTATGGTGGGGCAAAAGTATCATAACGACCAAGCAATTGGAACATAATCGCCGGATTTGGTCGTCATTGACAAAGTCTCAAAAAATGGCAGATTGTAGACTTTTCAGTACCCTGGGACAAGAATGTGAGAGAGAAGGAGAACGAGAAGTAGAGCAATTATGCTAATTATTATTAGAGATAAGCGTATACACGGGGGTAAAACAAATAATTCCGGTCGTAGTTCATACACTAGGAGTAGTATCAAGTCATCTGGAAGGACAATTGAAAAAACTACAAATCGCCGATGTTTTAGGCGGCCTTCAGAACTCTGCTATTGCAGGTACCACCAACATCCTTAGGAACACCTTACTCTTTGAAGCTCCTGGTTGGAAGCCGGGACTTGAGGGAAATCCTCTGGAAATGAATCCCATCCCTTTCCAGAGAGACGTTGATCATCATCATCATCATCATCATCATCATCATCATCATCATCATCATCATCATAATAATAATAATAATAATAATAATAATAATGATGATAACGATAATGATAATAATAATAATAATAATAATAATAATAATAATAATAATAAACAGTCACTCTAGTGTTTATCGGCAATAACTTCAAAGAAAACGAAGGAATTCAATGCACACGTAGAGAATCTACCTTCTACCGCCATATATGATTATTGAAACTATAATATATATATATATATATATATATATATATATATGTATATATATATATATTATATAATATATATATTAATGAAATTAACTATATATATACATATATATATGTGTGTATATATATATAGTTAATTTTATTTATTTTTTTTATAATTAATCTATATATATTTACTTAGATTATATTGAAAACTGTAAAATCTATAATATATGTATTTATATTTATTCTTACACGAAACTAATTACTTAAAAACTAAAATCTCTCTCTCTCTCTCTCTATCTATCTATCTTTCTCTCCTATCTTTATAATATATATATATATATATATATATATATATATATATATATAGTAATACACACTGCTCTTTATGATTGAAAACAATTATTTGTCAGCGATCACTTTTCATTATTTTCTAAATATTTAAGCTTCATTTAATGGGCAAATATTAAAAAAAATATTATAGTAATGGTTATGTTAGACATTTTAAGAACGTAGTTCTTATTGTTGAGCACTTTGAGTTGAAATTAAAGTTGGTCACTTAAGCTTACATGCGCAGATCATAAGATCACTCTCGCCGTCTAGATATTTACGCTTTATATAAATTTTGATTTCAACTATATTTCGCCCGATTAACGTTGGCCATGTGGTTTGTTCCTTGCTAATTGAGTCAGGGATAGCTTCGTGGCCGGGTACGAACTTCCCGACCAGATGTAATCGCAACTCCCTGCATTGATGATTGCCGAAAGATGAAATACTAGTGTTTGTAGGTATTAAAAATAATTATAGTAGTAATAATTGTATATATCTATACATCTATAAAAGTTAACGTGTCTGTGTGTGTGTGTGTCTGTGTACATTTCCCTACGCAATAACTCTGTCAATGTTACGTTTACAAACTCGAAATTTTATATACCGGGTACTGAGATTTGCGAACATCTTTGTGGTCGGTTTTCGGCCATAAATGTGGCTGTTAAGGGGTCAAAATTCAACGATTTGACCTTTGAGAATTCTATCAAACTCTTCCAATAATTTTGAAGTCTAAACACTTGAAATTTTAGATAAAGATTCCTTTGACATGACTTTAACTTAATAACTTGATTTGAGTCTTAAACAATAAATAAAGTTTTAAAAATTGACCGCTTTTTTTTTAACTTTTTTTTTTTTTTTTGCTAAACATACACCTACAAACACTCGGGTAACGCTGGGCTGAAATGCTAGTGTCTATTAAAAGAGAGATAGTGAGTGACATTGGTTTTTGTTTATTGCAAACAATTAAATGTAAATGATAAGTTGTTTATTGTTTATTATTTGCTGCATTTGATGGGTATAGATTAAGCGCTTCATTCTGACAGAACTTCATTTGATGATTTTAATGCAGTAATTATTTTCTGTTTACAATGTCAGCATCTCCATCCAGAAACACTTGAGACGGATATGTGGAGACAGTCAAGATAAATATACATAAGCTCTACTAGACATTTTCTTAGTGACTTATCTTGTCTGCTGCAGCGGGATTGTACAGAATAAAAAAGGAAAAGAAACCGAAATGCGACAGTAGAAAATGGCGGCTTTAAATTTCGTTTCATTTTTTTTTTACAATGTTGGCAGCTGTCGAATGTTCTACTCGTGAAACTCAAACGTATGTCATTGCCAAAACTATTGCAGATGGCGAGAGAGCCGAATGATTTATATCATACATAAAATAGGCGAACATCCCAGTCTCCCTTGTTGCGGGTTTATGTATTCGTATTTCTAGTCCGCACGTTCTATCATCCATTTTATTTTTGAATGGATGAGTTTTACAGTCGAAAAATCTGGTGATTCTGGTTTACAATTCGAAAGATTAATGTCTTTAAAATAACCGCCCGTTTTCTTAATTGAATCTCTTGCGCTCAAACCAAATCGATTGAGAAAATACATATAAACTATCGTCTCTGGAAATTCTTCCTTGTTTGCTAAATGCGGATTGAACACCAATCTAGACGGCCATGTTGTAAGTTATTTCTAACGCAGTAATTAATAAGATTCGTCATTTTAGTGCGTAATACGCATTTGCAAAGACCCTCCTTCTTAAATGAAAGAGGTCATCTGAATATTAACAAAGTTAAATAAAAATAACGTTTCTAAATTTTTGACATGGTGATTGATTCTTTCTTGGGAGTCACCATTTATCAAGATCCGAACGCCACTCGAGGATAAGGATCAATGAATGTAAGGTGGTAATGTTGTAATCGATAATAGTGTAAATTGGGTAGAACTTGATTATTTATAGGGACGGTTCAACAAGAACGTGTTTACATTGGATTTGAAGACAACCACGCTGTATTCAACCGGGAAGCAGGCCAGCGGCACCGTGTTCAACATGCGGGAGTTCTGAGAAAAAAATATTTCTTCATGGAATCTGCGTTTGAATATAGACATAGTGAGACAGTGAGCGAAATCCTATATAGTGGTTGTAGCTAGTCGAATGTTTTGTGTGAAAGGTTTGCGAAGTTGAACAATAGATTGGAGATCAGTCGCGCACTTGCATGAAAATAACTACAGAGCAGAGACAGACTTGCAACATTTCTTCTTTGAGAACGAGGCTGCAGGGGAGAGAAAAGATCATCACCTATTAGGTTTCGAAGTCAGGTTTGATCTTTATCCAGGTAGGATAAGACGTGCCGTACAGCTACTAAAATGCTGCGATAGAACGTGGTACTGTCTTCATAAATGTCTACGAATGATCTAAGAATATGATTTGGCAAATAATTGATGAAGATCAGGAAGAGACTTGCATACAGGATGGAACCTTGAGAGACGCTTGCATGATGCTATGATTTCTTATACTCAAGGACTACTCTTATAAGCCTATCAAAGAGAAAGGGTTTAATAAGTAAGAGGCCATTACCAGCTATTCTATAATTGGCAATCTTGTGGAGTAGATCTTTCTATAACATTCCATCAAAAACTTTGATATGTCAACATGTGCTCTGAATTAAATTATTATTATTATTATTATTATTATTATTATTATTATTATTATTATTATTATTATTATTATTATTATTGGGTTGATCATGAATACGAAAATCAGTATTTTCTTCTAATTAACAAATTTAACTATCTCCATTTCCTTTAATCACATTTTTTTCGCCATGGATTAAACATTCTTATAGTTTTTTTTTATGGACATAGATTTCTCTCTGATAGGTTGTTTAGTGATTTTTCACTATTCATCGAAACACGTGTAAGACATACTTAATAAAAAAATGAATACAATCCAATGGGTATGAATACGAATCATTTTTAGACGATAGATTTAACTTGATCTATAAACGAGACAGCTTCTCAAAATCAGGTTCGATTCGTGACTAATTACAGCAAATAAATGACTTGCTTTTTTATACGAACACCACTATTCGGTGTTTTCCATCGGATTCAGATTCAGATTCTATATTGGAATATTTGTTTAAATAAATAAATAAATAAATAAATAAATTATCGTATGTATTGCATAGAGAGAGAAAGAGACAGAGAGAGACAGAGAGAGAGAAAGAGAAAGAAAGAGAGATATCTTGAACTACCGGTAGCTATAGGTTTAAACTACGTTTGCTGAAGGTAAAAACTCCGATGTCTTTTTAGGTCATAACCAGAACAAGATCGGCGCATAATAATAATTAAATAAGTCGAAAGGAATGACAGAAAAAAACGTAAAGTTTTGATAGAGCTTGAAATGATAGATCACCGAGAGATGATATCGAATAGATGGACAATGAGACTCACTACAATAAAAGTCATATTAATAAACAATTAGCACGTTGCCAGGCGTTGCAGGGTCGTAAAATATGCTTAAATATATTTTAATTTACGCAGATGTCGTATTTATTATTATAGAGTCAATTCTCTATTGTTTGTTTGTTTTTGTTTTACGGCATATCAATCCTTTTTAGGTTATTTAATGCCGAATCCAGTGATTTTGAAGAACAATTTTTATATAGAGAAGTTTTTTTTGTTTTTTTTAAGTCGATTTCTATTTAACCCATAGTTGGAACCCTAACAGGTACTACCACTCCAGGTCAGAGTAGACCTGGGAGCGATGGCAATTAAAGTGTGGCTCCACACTCCTCAGAGCCCGCAAGCTGGGGTCTCGCCATCGGATATAGTTTAAGGTCATATCCAGGGTCAAAGCTCTGCTGATGATTATGTTGTGCGAATATATAGTAGGGATTTCAAAACAATATATATATATATATATATATATATATATATATATCGCATTTAATGATAGGCTGGAACATCTCCGTGAAAATATAAGATCACGGACTTGTACCCCTGTTAATGAAACAGCTGCAATGGGAAAATCCACGATTGAATGGAAGAACGTTATGGAAAATTTGTAAGTATTAGAGTTTTAGCAAAAATTTTATGTTAATATATATATATATATATATATTATATATATATATTAGTATATTTAGGCAGCATTTTTTCTTTTATGCACGTTTCATTAAATAGCATGGATAACTCTTCCTTGTTTTTCTTGTAATCCTCCTTTTCTCTTTGTCGGACCATTTTCCGAACGTTTTTTTCCGAGTGAAAAAAGAAATTTCTCATAATCGCGAACGTTTTCGACCTCCATTGGTCATCCTCAGGCGAGTAGTAAAAAAAAAAAAAATGAAATTGAAAAATGAAAGTAGCGAAATGAAATGAAAAGACGATTAAAAGATGATTAAAAGACGATTAAAATCGCTTAAAATCATTAAAATAGTCAAAAGCACTTGAGCGTGCCCTCCGTTTCGTTTTGAGTCTGGTTAATCGTTGGTTTTATTAATGTGGATTAACAATGCCTCAAAGATCGGGAGGCGCACCTCGCAATATGAGACAGTTAAAATGGTCGTATTATTTATTAATATGTTTCTAAACTCACTTTTAGGGGGGTGATGTGCTATGAGGTGCTGATAGATTGAACTATTCGGGGAAGACAGGTGACATGTAAAACGACGGGAGATGCTGGTTCGAGTCATGCCAATGTACGAATTATTTTTGGAGACGAATTCTCCTATGGGACATTAAAAGATGTACACGGCATTACTAGTTTTCAGCATACTGCCATCGGATGTAGGGTTATTTTTTATTAGTAATTGTCTAGTTTTAAATTTTTTGTAATAAATAACAAGAAACACAGAAAAAACTCTAAAATAAGATTTATTAGTAAATAGAAATGGGTTCCAAGAAAGCAGCGTGTCAAAAGAGGGAAAAAAACTTCAAAGTATCTATCTATCTATCTATCTATCTATCTCGATACATCTAATGCACATGCACATAATCTTGTCAAATCTATATATCTATAAAAGTGAACGTGTCTGTCTGTCTTTCTGTTTGTCTGTATGTGTGTCTGTGTACATTTCCTTACGCAATAACTCTGTCATATTTTAGTCTACAGGCTCGAAATTTGATATACAGGGTACTGAGATTTGGAAACATCTATCTGATCGGTTTTCGGCTAGAAATTTGGCTGTTAAGAGGTCAAAGTTCAACGATGAGACCTTTGAGAACTCTACCAAACTCCTCCGACAATTTGGGGTATAAACATTTTAAATTTTAGATATAGGTTCCTTGGACATGGATCTAACTTAATAACTTGATTTGAACCCAAAACAGTAAATTTTAAGGGGGCATAATAGGGGTCAAATGAAAAAGAAATTGACGGTTTTTTTTTTGCTCAGCATACACCCCCAAACACCCCGGTAACGCCGGGCATCCATGCTAGTTTAATATAAATGTAAGGTGATGTGATTTGCTTGAGCCCTTGTTTCCATATATATATATATATATATATATATATATATATATATATATATATATATATATATATATATATGGCTATCGCATGGTAATAAGAAGGACAAAAAAAGTCATTTACTTTTTTAATATGTGGTTTTAATTTAAATTCTATAGTGTTACGTCATGGTTGTAACTGTGTTCTCTTATATATTTCGAGGTAATACTTCTTTATCAAAACGTTGGTGTGTCAAATATCATGAAAGTCCTGTAGACTAAAGCGCTGATAATATTGTTTTAAAAAAATCCTTTCGCTTTAGTATTCGTACTCTACACGAGGTTTTTTCGACTTCTTATATTTCGATAGCGCCATATGTCTGGTGTATGCAATATAAATTCGTTGTATTTTTGGAAATATCTCTTATTGTTTCAAGCTATTTTAAATGTTTTCAAAAGAAAAATCATTCAACAAGTGAAATAGAAATCTCATTTATAAAATTTATCTGTCTGTCTGTCTCAAATTTTTCAAGCTATGTTCCATTCAAGACGGAAGGTCGTAGAGCGGCATGAGGCGAGTCAAATGATTGTTTTTTTTTGTGGGCCGTTTTTAGGGGTCTTTTACCGATTAAATAATTGCTATAGGGTCAACATAATTGCTAAGTGGCCAAAACTGAAATAAGTAAGAAATTGACAAGCGTAAGTACACTTTAACTGTTCGGATCTCCCGAACGGCTGTAACCGTAACTGCCTGCACCGATGATTCCGAAAAGATGAAACACTAGTGACTGTTGGCATGTAAAATAATTATAATAATAATTATGTCAGCTTCTTTAAGAATTCGGTTCTTATTATTAGACAATTTAAGTTGTAATTCAAGTCAGATAATTAAAGTCGTATGCACAGATCATGATATTATAATCATAAGATCACCTCATCGTCTAGACATTGATATAAATATTAATTTCAACTGTACTTCTCGCTGTTAACGTTGGTCGTGTGGTTTATACTTTGCTAATGGAGTCAGAGATGGCTTCGTGGCCGAGTTCGACTCTCCCGACCGGCTGTTATCTGTAACTCTCTGCACGATGATTCCCGAAAGAATGAAACTCTAGTATTTGTAGGTCTTTAAAATTATTATCGTCATAATTATGCATATTAATATTAGTTCATTTTTAGCTATTTCTTATTTAATTGACAATGGGGCATGCGGTAACGTCTAGGTCTTGAACGCGACAAACTTTGCTTTCTGTTTCAATCACAGCTGACGGCAGCAAATTAGATTTTTTTTTTTTAATTTCTAATTACGACAATATATTGTGTACAATATAAAATGAAATAATCTTTACAGAATTTATTCTATAAAATATATAGAGAATATGAATAAATTAAACTATTGTATCTTAGGATGTTCTATATTCTATGAACATACAACGCCAGGTGTCCTCTCCGCCCCACCCGTTAATAATAGATATATCTACAGCGCCTTGGTGTTTCTAACAGGTTTGGTAATTTTAGAGGCCGATACTGTCGTGTCTATATGCTAGTATATAAACACTCCTGTGTAACTGGAGAGAGGTTGGGGCTTATATATTAGCGCGTGGTAAGCAAGAGTAGGTCTGCTTTTTACAAGACGCCGTTCTTAATCACAGATCTTTGGTGAAATCAATCATTGTTAATCCGCATACTCTATTAGCGGCCATCAGCGAGAGTGGAGCTATTCGATGTTCAGGGCAACTGACACCACTCCCTGCTTAATGACGTTGGTGAAGAAGATGAAAGAGAACGAAAGAAGAAAAAAGCAAACGTCTCGTTTAAACGAATGAAAGACTAATAACACCGATGTTGGGGCGAGAGAAAGGTGTGTAAGGAAGTCAGTAGTGATATAATTACAATTATAACTGGAAAAGCACTCGAGTGAGCATATATAGTCGCCAATGTCCGAGAACTCATTTTAATTAAATTACTGTCGAGAATACAATCTAGTATAAGTTTACAGGCAAACAGAAAACAGTTAGGCCCTACAGAATTGGGTACGCTCCACGATTGTGGATGAATTAGAATCTTGCAATTCAATTAAGAGTATACACTGAATCATTTACAAGATGCTTTGCTTCAGATTAATATTCAAGTGTAAGATAAATGTAAACAAATAAACAAAATGTAAACAAAAATAAACCAAGGCTGCTGCAAAGAAAATGTGAACCCTAAAGCACGCCAAGAAAAATATTTACACCAGACAGTATCCTATATCTCTACAGAGCTACCAATGAACCATGCTTGAAGACGTAAAAGGTGGAACGATAAAATTGTTGCCCTAGAAAAGATTTCAGTTTCGTTTGATGAAAGCCGATTTTCTTTTCTTTTTTTTATTTGGAAACCATCTACTACTTGGCAACTTGTGTACAAATTCCAAGAGCAACAGATGCCTTCTATTATGTCTGAACGTTGAACAAGCGAGATAGGAGATGCGACGCTGTACACCCCGTTCTCTATAGCAATAAAATTTGTGACAATAGGACCATTGCCAGTACCCTCAAAATGTAAATCTGGACGCTTGGAAGCACAGTTGGTCTTTGCTGTGGTTTCAAGTGAGAGCCACCTCACATCTTCAAAGCCGGCTTGAAATCAACAGTAAACTGTACCTGGATGAGCTGAAGAGTGTGGTGATTCCTTAGTGCTATCAGATGGCCGCTGACAGACCCTGGGTTTAGCAGCAGGGCTCGGTACCGAACCATATGTCCAAAGAGGCCGAGGCTTGGCTTTAGAAGGAATGCTACAGCCTTGTACCTTTCTCTTACTGCCTCCTTTCACTCTACCTGAACTCACTGGATTACTTCGTTTGATCATACGTTGAAAACATCACCTACATAACCTCCCACGACACCAAAGCCAGCCTGATCGCCACCATCCGCCGTGTATTCGCTTAGCTTCTGCCAGAGCTTATGGAGGCATGCTCCCAGTTCCGGACCCATATCGAGGCGGTAATTGAGGCTGAAGGCTACATTAAATAAGTTTCAGCTCTACTACATAATCAAGCTTTCTGAGTAGATTTTTTCGATAAAATTTAAAAAAAAAAAGCTTTAGTGCTGTTTACTTAACTGTGATAAATGTATCGTCCCACCCCGTATTATCACAGATGGTTCCCTGTAACAATTACTAGTCTCTCGCTATTAGAGAGAGTCTTGAGTCCCAAATCTCTGGCGCTTTAAGGGGTTGATTGCTATAATAGCATAATCACGTTGATACGCCTGTTCTCGTCAGATAATCGAAGGTAAGCATGATTCTGGCCAGTACCAGATAGGTGACCATTTGGGAATAGCAAGGGCTGTATGTTCTCTCTGTTCATCTCGGCAGTGCTTTTAGTTAATTTCTACTTGATACTGATATACAACGATCAGGAATTATGTGGTTCGGGAATTGTGAAATATTAGACGCGCAAGTTACATAATCATTAATGATTTTCGAGGTTTATATTGGCAATACTGAACGAATGGTTTAGGAGTTGATTCCTATACCAATTTGGTCCGGAATATAACCTTAAACTATATCCAGTGGTGAGGCCCCAGCTTGCGGGCTTTTGGGGAATGTGGAGGCATCCTTTAATTACCATTGCTCCTAGGTCCACTCTGACTTTTATGGCATAGGGTGTTATTATTGATGAATCAAATCTGAGATTATGTTAGTATTAGAAAGTCTTAGAGTGATAGAAACAGTCTTAGGAGTGTTCATGTGTTGAGTATCCATATGTTGTAAGAGATAGCATATTGGTGAGATATAGAGACAGAGTACATATAAAGAGAGAGACAGTTCTTTATATATATAATAGACAGTGTACATGTTATTACAAGGGAACCAATTCAATGAGAGGAGATTTATGAATATCTTGATAGATAGACCGAGAAATAGTGCGTTTGACATTTACGTTTTGACAGTTGTGTGTATAATATAAACACGTTACCTTTTTCGTTGTAATGATGAACACAGAAGACGAAGATACACAAATATGATGTCGTCCTTTATTTCATGACCGGTCCATGATTTCGCTTGAGAAATTCAAAGTTTCTTTACATGGTTATTTCTAAAATCCTCTCACTTCTAGAGGGTGTATTGATTCTAACGGAGAATCGGTCTGAACCTCTCTGCTTCTCTCCGACTCTTCTCCCAGACTCCCAGATTGCATCTAAAAACTCTACCTATATTGAGAACTCGTCGCGTCATCGCATGATAAAACATGTGCTCATAAAGCACGTTTGATGACATGCGTCACATTGCCAAACCTGGCATGACCCCGAGTTCAGTAACCTATTTTTCAAATAACATTTTTACAAAATATGTTTACAATTTCAATTGACAATTAAATTCCTTAACAGAAACTCATTTCATTATTACATTACTTTTCCATATACAGATATGTAAGCTAAACAATTGCAATTCCTTATTTCAATAACATTCTGTATTTATTTTAACTTATGATTGGAATTTTCAATTCCAAATCTAGCTTAGCAAGTTCGAATCCTTGACTATCCTATTTCATATTTACATTTAACTAATTTCCTATTTTTTACGTACATGAAAAGGGGACAGCCATATTATCATGTAACACTAGTAGCATAAAACAAAAACAACCAAGCAACCTATACCAATTCATAATATTTAGAGCCCATTCTTAATGTAAACTGTGAATAAAACAATTATATTTTTGAATTAACAATTATGCATCATTTAAAGAATAAGTTTTAAAATTTAACGTGATATAATTTTCTGACAGGAAGTTTAAATTAATATCTTTATGTCCTTCTATTAAAAACCGCCTCAATGTAATTTTTTCAATAACATTGAACGGAGATGCAAACATTAAACAACAATATATGAAATGAAAATCCTAATATATTATAACAAAAATGCAAACTGTCAAACTTCACGATGGTAGAGACCAAGAATTACAAGAAAAAAAAAACATTTAAGTAATAAATTTTGTCGTTTTACCAATTGACACGGTGAGGCCGAATGAGATATCGATTGTCTTTAAGAATTCAGGTGATCAGTCATCATCCTCTCAGTACAGACCAACAAGTCTCGTGTGCGCCATTAAGTTACTGGAATCTGTGTTAAATAGAGAAATAGTCAACCACATTAGCAAAAATAATTCCTCAGTAACATACAGTGTGTTTTCTGTTCTGTTAGATCTACAGCAGATAGGCTAACGGTTATATAGTATTAACGGATCTCTCGACGGAGGCTCCCTTTCTAGGGCATTTGCCCTTGACATATCAAAGGCCTTTGATAGGGTATGGCAACAACATCTACTTCATAAGATCTCCAGGTACGGTATAGCTGGAAATGTATTCACAATTATTAAATCATTTCTCTCTGGTAGGTTCATAAGTGTAGTGGTTGTTGGGCAAAAATCAGAAGCACACAGTATTAATGCTGTAGTCCCGCATGGGTCAATCCTGGGCCAACTCTCTTCCTTATCTACATCAATGATCTTCCAAATCACATCCTTAGACAATTCGTAGACATTTTTGCTGATGACACTACCATCTATGGCAGCACATAAAAGACTGTGAACAGCCAAGTTCTATCTCCTCTTTATCTTAAGCACGTAGTATAATGGGGAAAGAGATGGCTGGTTACTTTTAATGCATCTAAAACCGAGCTTCTATCTATATATCATCAACGCTCTGATCCTCATCTGGCATTAATTGAAATGAATGGCTTCTGTTTTGAGAAAGCTTCATGCCTTGACAAGCTTCTGGGCTTCACCTTTACCACTGATCTGAAATGGAACATGTATAACAAATCCGTTATCAAGGTCGCTGGAAAAATGGTGGGATCCTTCTATCGATCCAGTAGATATCTAACTGCTGATGCAATTCTATACCTGTACAAGAACCATGTACGCTTAAGGATGGAGTACTGTTGGGTAGGATCTTCTATAAAATCTTATCCTTCCTTGAGAGAGTTAAAATAGACTTCGTAGCCTAGTAGAGGATGCCCCTTTCTCTTCCTTGCAAGTTCTTTCTCACAGAAAAGACATTGCGAGCCCGTCTCTGCATTGTCGTTATTTTTATGGCAAGGGCTCGGCTGAGCTCCAATCTTTGCCCCCCCCTCTCACCAAAATAACACGAGAAATATTCGTCTAACTGAAACTACTATCAATATTGTTTCCCCACGCTTTATCTGTGCTTACACTTAAACGTAGATTCCATGAAGAAAGCTTCTTTCGTGGAACTCTCTTCCATTTGCCTGGTTCCCAGCTGACTACAATACGGGTGTCTTCAAGTCAAACCTAAACAAGTTCTTGATGAGACGTCCCCCTTAAATAATCCAATTTAGAAAATTTCCACTACTAACGATGACTACGATATTGCCCCATTGACTACTGCACGCACTTTAACCTTTATTCTCGAGTGGCCTCTTGGCCTTGATAAGTGTTGACTCCCATGTAAAAAAAAATGAGATGTCCAGACTACTTGACACAATCTTCTCTCTAGTCCAAGCAGTATTGATTGTAGATACTTATACTGTTTTCCCCAACCCCGTTCCGAAATTATGTCAATCATATTCATTTTGATAAAGATGATAATTTGCTTTTATGTTTTTTTTTTTTATAATTATAATTTGTTGATAGTTACAATTCAAACATGACTTCAAATAATCCGAAAAAGAGTTGGAGAATAATTTGATATCGCTTAATAGCATCGTTGTATTATTTTTTTTTTATTCAAACAGAATAAAACGAGCAATTTGAAAAACCTCGTTTGCCAAGCTGAGGACGCTATACCCTTCTCTGTTCACCATCTTTAAAACAGTATCGGTTCGTCGCCCCCCCCCACCTTGTACGGACAAAAGGGGCGAGGTCTCGTGCCGTGCAACGTGCCTGGCTTATTCTATTAATTACTTGGCATTACGAATAATCCATTCGATTTTTGTGTTTATTCAAGTTAAACAATCGAATGCGCTTGCGTCTCCTCACGTCACATTATTTACCGCCTCGTTGAATTCATACGGACTTTTTGTAAGAGTCTCTTGCGTCGTCATCTTGATCGGTCTATCGTCGCTTCCATCGAGGTGGCCATTGTTTTATCATTAGTCTTTCTCTTTGTTCAGCAAGACTATTATCAATTGACACACGCACACACGCACGCGTTTCCACGAATATACAAGAAAAGATTTCCAATATAACAAGACAAGTTTAATCATGCATTTTCGTCATGAAATTCTAATGAAACGCGTATCCTACGTTTTATATATGTAAATTTGCACACGGCACAATGACGTTGACACTCCTGTTCTCGTCAGATCACCGTAGTTAAGCAACGTTGTGCCTGGCCAGTACCGGATGAGTGACTATGTTGGAAATTTAGGCGCTGTATGTACCGTGCCGAGTCGTAGAAAATTCCAGGTTGGTATCTGGGGCGCATTAATTCACTGGGAGAGATGCACCCTCAGTCTTCGTTAAGACAGGTATATAGGAGAAGGAAACTCTGATGTAAAAATATGTAGTTTACTGTATGCTTTGCGCTGTGACAGTCATTTGCACCGAAAAAGGTTAGCAGCAATGCTAAAAACGGTGGATGGTTCTACACAAAGCCTTCACCGCTATAAAAAAAACAAAACAAATCATATGTGTGGATTTCCGAGCAACTTACTTGTTGTGGCGGAAGCTCATGTGGCGGAAGCTCATGCGTCGGAATCGACGGAAGAGTCCATTACATTACAGTATATATATATATATATATATATATATATATATATATATATATATATATATATATATATATATATATATATACACTGTGTAAGCAAAATCAAGACTTCAAAAGAGGTGTGGATGGCAACAAAAAGTGTATTTCATTTTACGTTACAATTTTTTTCCATGTCCAGTCGACAATTTCAAACATTATATCGTTTGAAAATTTTCAAAAACCAGCATTTCTTCAAACTTTATTAATAAAAACTCTTTTGACAATAGAACATTTTGAAGAGAAAGAAAAAGAAAGAAGAAAAGAAAAAATTCCTGTAACGGGAAAAGCATGAGAGAAACATTTACCTTTGCGATCACTACGGGAAAGCCAATTTCAATATTAATATATCACCTAATTTTCGTATCCTTATTTAAGAATAGAGTTATGAGAAGTTTCCACAGAAAACCCTTAGCCGTTAAAAAAAAAATATATATACCATTCGCTGAGTTCCTAAATTAGATTTCGCTGTTTCTTTATTTCCCATAATTAATTTTTTTATAAAAAGACTTTTTAAAATTTTTATTTCTATATTTATAATATGGCCGTAACAACCTTGCATTAACGTTACGGTTAATTTTAGTTTCGTATTAGTGCCAAGTAATGTTTACAGATTATCGTTATTTTAGTACCTATATTAAGACCATTTTAGGTTTAATGTTTAACTGAATATGATAATAAAGAAAAAGACTATATCTATATATAAATCCTTGTACAGCATTTCGGGTA